>NW_026623262.1:391025-448252 GCF_030028575.1 Malurus melanocephalus
AGATGATCTCCTCAGTAGAGGTGGGCAGGCGGCCTCGGGGCGAGCGCGGCGGGTGCCCGGTCCCGCGGGTGTGTGCGCTGCATCTGCCAGGACGCGGGCGGCAACGCGGGAAAGGCGCCGCCGGGCCCCGCCCCCCGCGGTCCAGCCGCTTTGGCGCGAACCTTCAGTTGCCCGCGCTCGCCCCGCCGCCGCCAGCATGGCCCCGCCGCGCCCGCAGGTGAGTGCTGCCCGCGCCCGCCCGGCTCGGCGCACGGCTGCGGCTCGCTGCTGCTGCGGGGAGAGGGGAGCCTGTGGCGCTTGCGGCCGCTCCCGGGACCCCGCGGGGTYTTGCGAACCTGGGCAAACCGGGCTAAGCCGCGCTGCGGAAGGCCGGTGAGGTCGGCCGGGAGAGGCTCTTTGGTTTGGGCAGGCGGGGGACACGGGGGACACGGGGGCAGCCCCACCACCGGGGCTGGCAGCCTCGGCTCTCCTGCCCCGCCGCGGTGCCAGCCTAACGGGTAGGGAGAGGATTCGGCACGGGGGCCGCGCCCGGCGGGGAGCTGGCTGCCCGGAGCCATGCGCCCATCGCCCCCGTCTCGCCGAGGGCGCGGGCGGTGTTGCGGGGCTGGCCCCGCGCAGCAGGGACGGGAAGGGGCGCCGGGGTCGGGGCGGAGGCGGGCGGGGGGCCCGGCCATGAGTGTGTGGGGCGGCACCATCTTAGCGGGGGGGCGGGGAGAGCCGTGGCGGGGCCGCGCCCGAGGGGACGGGCGTGTCGGCGAGGCCCCGGCCGTCCCGGGCTGTGTGTGCTGGGCTGTGCCGCGCCTGAGGGCCCCGGTGCGGCACCAGAAAACGCGCCTTTTGTGCCTGGGGCCGGGCCGGGCCGCTGCTCGGCGGAGCTGTGAGGCCAAAGCCCGCCGGGAGAGGACGGAGGGTTCCAGCGTGCCCTGGGTAGCTGCTGCTGAAGCTCTGTCTGTGCAGCGTTTGGCCCGCGCCCTGGGCCCCTGAAGTGCCCGCGCTCCTGACCGGGGCGGCTCCTCAGTGTGGGTGCGGCCCCACGGCATCGGTGCCACCCTCGGGAGATTAAATGGGTCACTGCCAGTAGAAACATTTCCTGGGAAAGGAAAACCTGAAGCCCATAAAGAAAAGGTCTTTCGAATCGGTGGCAAAATGAACAAAACAGCAAGCTGCTTTGTCTATAACGGTTGTTTAAAATCTGTGGGTAGAATTCTTTGGCCCTTTCTTAAGAGCTGCAGAATACTTAGTGTTTGTCTCAAACTGAAAGTACTAAATGAATCAAAGCAGAGTTCTAGGTACTTTGCATGTAGTTGCACTTTTTTCCATCGCTGGCTATGATGACTGGGCTATGACATAGTTTATGTACCTATTTCCACTTGTCTGTTTGCATAAAAGAAGTATTCTTAAATACTGAATGAAACTCATCTATAACAAGATCAGATCAGAACTGTATCAGAGTAAAAACTATTGCCTTTTCTAACTCTGAGATTTGTTTTAAAGCTGATATTTGTTCTGCTGACTTGTATCCAAGATTATTAAGCATTCTAAAATGTTGCAACCTCCTAAACTTCAATAAAAGATATTCTTAATGTGCTGCAGTAGATGTCTTCTTAATGGTGCTGCTGTTGTCCTTTGCAGCGCCGAGGTTGTTCGGGAAGGAGAAACTTTACAGCCTTTCGAAATACAAAACTGATTCCCATGGAAACATCCTCATCCTCCGATGACAGTTGTGACAGCTTTGGTTCTGATAATTTTGCCAACACAGTAAGTACAACACAGGAAGACCATATGTGCAATACTAGTAAAGCTTGCAAAAATGTAAAGTTGGTAAAGCTACTGAGTGTTTTGTGCACAATTTAAACTGCTCGATCTGTTTATGTTTTTGAATAGTAGTTACAAACCTATGCCATATGCTGTAATTTCATTTCATTCCTCACTTGTGCTTCTAGGTGGTAATTGTTGGAAACAGACTAGCTATCACTTTTAGTCTTTGAAATGTCACCTAACCTAAGGTGCTTGGTAATTTGCAGCTGTGGTTCTGAAACCCCTTGTTAAATGCCTTAACGATTTTTTTTCTTTATTAAGAAAGTTATTTGCTTATACTGCACTTGTAAATGTTCATAATTTTCTCTACAACTTCATTTAAAGGATATTTTATTTTTTGTAGAAATGCAAATTTAGGTCGGATATTAAGGAGGAACTGGCAAAAATTTTTCATGAAGCSTCTGATGATGAATCTTTCTGTGGCTTTTCAGAAAATGAGGTTCAAGATGCATTGGTAAGACAGTTGATTTTAGTTTGCTATTTTATATTTAAATATTTACACATTTGTAATTGGAAAATAATACCAGCTTCAGCTTGAAAGTTCTATGTTTCAAAAAGAAGCATAATTTTATTTAATACAGTCTAAATAGCCAAATTTTAGTATTTTTTTTGTTTCCATGAAAAGCACTCAAGATTCTGAACTCTTAAAATCTGCCAAATGTATTTTGAAATATGCCTCTTAAAACTGTCGTTGCTGGATGTTACTCTTTTGGGCCCTGACATTTCCAGTTTCCTCAGTATGAAATGTTAGGCTAGCCCGTGGTTTCCAGCAGAYTTCAGAAAAATTTCTGTGTATCTTGACATGCAGTCAGACCTCCACTCTGGCAGTGTAACAGGGAAGGCTGTGCATCTTTCAGCAGTAGAGAAATAGTGATAGGTGGTGAAGTCTGCCTTCCTGCTTTTCTGTGACATCAGTGCAAGATCAGTTTTATTGCTTAAAAAGATCAATAGTTGATACTCAGAAGMGAAACCAAAGTGGTATCATGTTTGGCAAAAACAGGTTTGTCATCRCTTCAGAACGTGATGAGGAATGACTAGAAAAGAAAAATGTCTTACTGGAAGAAGGCACATCTGAGTTAAATGATACACAGTAGTAAAGAGAACAAGTAGGAGACAAAGCTGGAATAGATAAGTAGAAAAAAGAATCAATAACTACACATAAGGTGCAGCCAGAATCATATACCTGCTTAATAAAAACCCTGTGTAAATAAAAATGGCTATTTGATGTCCMTTGTTACTGCTGAGCAAAATAAAACTGTGTCTAAAAGAAAAATCAAAGCCTATTGCAAGATGAGCTTTTAACTAAATAAATTAATTAATGTCCTCACCACTGGTTCTTGGAAAATTTGTAAGCAAGACATGAGAATTCAAACATAAGAAAATACTGGTATTTTATTCATAATTATTTCATTGGCTGGCTCATGAAGGAAGTTTTCATTTGTTATCAATTGGTACTGTGAGATGGCTATTCTTGACAGCTTACAAATTTGGGTTTGACCCTGTGCAGACAACTTGCATAGTGGCTTTTTTTACAGACAAATGCTATATGTAGCAAAATTGAGAGCTTTAAAGGCAGTTCTCTTTCTCACACCACACACACAAACTACCTTTGCTATTAGACCTTCAAGTGACAGCTACGACTGCTACAACTGGACCTACACTCACTTTTCTGGTGTGTTTGGAAAGACCCTGTGGGTCTCCTTGGGAGGTTTTTATCCCTGTGCTCCCCTCTCCTTCCCTCCTGCTCCAAAACATGTTAGAGCACTAGGACTGGATGTCTAGATTTCAGCCAGGTAGCCTCTTTACCCACCTCCAGACAAAAGGCTGCATACTCTATTTAACTGCAGAGCTCTCCTGGATTTATGTGCTTCCATTCTGGTTTGTTAACAGAAATTGGAATCGGATTCAGAGGGGAATGATGCAAGTGCTGAAAGTGAGATGGAGCAGAGAGGGCAGAAATGCTCTGTTCCTCTGAAAGTAGCCATGAAGTTTACTCCTCGAAGATCTGAGAGGAGGAAGGTTGAGATGGAGCCTGTTCCTGAAACACTGATGCCCACTCCAGATTCAGACTCTGATACTGAAGAAAAGGGTGCCGTGTTTTTAGAAAAAAGAGCTTTAAACATAAAGGAAAACAAAGCAATGGCAAGTACTCAATGTCTCCCTGGGGACTCGCCCTTTTTCCCCCCCCTCCCTCTTGACTCTTGGGGGACCTCTGTTTCACTTCATTGTAATAGGAATTATGTGAATGCATTAAAGATGAATTTGCATTCCTAAAATATAAATCTGATACTTTTATATTTAGTGGCGTATGAAAATCCACAGGCTGCAAGCCTAACAACATAATAAGTTTGAACACTTCCAAATTACTTGCAGTCACTAAAACATAAATAAGACATAAATGTAAAGAGTTGAAGAGTGACTGCACTTCCTATAAGTAATTGTACTTTCAACCAATTGCCCTAGTAGTCTGTAATAGCACATAAMTACCCTTCTGAGGCTCTGCTTCGTTTTTCTTTCTCTTGTTAGCTTGCAAAACTAATGGCCGAGTTGCAAGATGTTTCTGGTATCTTTGGTGGAAGAAAATCGTTGCCAGCTGTCAATCGTGTGAGTATAAACTTACTGTACTTGCCTTCAGATTTCTAAKAGTCAAATTCTGACATGACAAAGCAAGATTCTCAATGGAAAARCTTACTAAACCATGCAAATCCAAGTCCAGTTATAATTTTATTGCTTCCTAAAACAGGTGTCCTCACTGTGTAATTCTCTTTTGATTTGCCATCGAAAGCAGAACAGATTAATTTATATAGGTCAAGTGTCTCCACAGGCCGATAAAACTAAACAAGGTGCTGTGTAAATATGTATTTATACAAAGGCTGGAGATAAGGGGGTGGCAGCTCAGACTTTGAAGATCAAGCATGAATATTCTGAGAGTTTGGAGCCTCAAAAAACACCTGGCATTGAGCTGAACTTTAAAGAAGGTTGGGTTGTGAATCAGCAGTGTAATGAATTTCACTGCAGATTTATTTGTAAGCTGGGTGAAGATTGGAACATTGCTAAAAATTGCAACTCCTCATAGWCACAGATTCAGCTGCTTTAGACTATTTCTCTGTGACCAGCAGAATGCCTAAGATGAACTTGCTTAGAATCTTCTTAGCTTGTGTTTTYTGACTGGGACAGGGATAGACATGTCTTTGGAAAAGGTGGAAGGAAGGCATCTTTAGGAGGAATTAAGTAGGACAGGAGGTATCTGAGTTTTTGCCTGTTTCATGCTTTAGCAGGGACCAAAGCGACTTCCAAGGCGTTCATCACCCAATTATGTCTTGAGGAGGAACCCAGACCAAAGTTCTCGGCCTCACACAAGGTCCAGGTCCTTGATTGAAGGTCCTCCTAGTCTTGTACCAGAAGAGGAAGAAGATGACCGGTACCTCTTGGTGAGAAGAAGAAAGATGTCTGATGAATACCTGGAGGTATGATGAAGGTCTAGTTCTGTTGTGCACTGTGAGGGTGGATTAGTGTCCCATTAAGAAAACAGCAATTCATAGAGGGTTGATGTTCTCCATTTCCCCTTCCTTGTCATTGTGAAATAACTCATCTTGCACTCTCGAAGCAAGATCAGTAGCATCTMTGTCCCTGAAGGTGACAGATCCAAGTGAGGGTGCTAAAGCTGCATCCATGTCATACATCTGTACCAAGTTGTGCTATATCTATCTTGCTTAAATATATGATGGGTATTTTGGGACTTTAGCATTGCTGTGAAGATCCTCACCTTTGTAGAGATTTTTTTGAAACTAATACTAGAACTACTGTCTTTGCTATTCAGCATGAAGCCCGTACTCCCAGGAGGGGTCACCGTGGTGCCATGGCTTTTCCACACGTTGTGCGCCCAGTTGAGGACATAACAGCAGAAGAGCTGGATAACGTTTGTGGATCTGCAAGAGAAAAAGTATATAACAGGGCCATAGTAAGTATATTCCAACTTTGTGAAATGTGTACTTTGTGAAGTAACTTTCTTGTTATTCCATGTTTGTGTTTTAGCATCAAATAGAGCACACTCCCTCTTGCTAAGAGAGAGGATGTGATTTTTGGGAGAAATATGCCTGAGATCTTGAAATGTCCATTCTTATTTTTGCCTGAATTTGTAGAATGGCCTTTACAAGCCAATTAGTTACTTTCACTCTGAAATGACTGTAATACCTAAATGATATCAGCCAAGGGAAAGTGATTACCAGACACTGAAGATGCAGTGTTAAAACAGTCTTCGTTTAAACTTGCAAGGTGGCTTTCTGTTTCAGGATAAGCACTGCTAGCTGCCAAAGAGATTTTGTTCAATGCTTTATTCCCCTAAAATGCAATCTAAAATGTTGTTTCTTTTTCCTGTGTTCTAGGGATCCACCTGTCATCAGTGTCGCCAAAAAACCATAGACACCAAGACAAATTGCCGGAACCCYGATTGTGTAGGAGTGCGGGGCCAGTTCTGTGGGCCGTGCCTCCGCAACAGATACGGGGAGGATGTCAGAACAGCACTGCTGGACCCGGTGAGACTGCTCAGTGGTGGCTTCATTGTGCTTGACTTGCACAGCCAGATGTATTTAACAGAGCTGCTTATGGTGCWGTAGTACATCATGCAGCCCTGGCTTGATTCACCCTGAATCACMGAACTGTGTTGTGTACAACTTACTGTATTTACTACTTGTGTGGTTTTATTTGCAGGAGTAAAGTATGAGAACAGAGCAGCAGCCAAAATACTCTTGTGTTTGAGCATCAGAATAGTTTTTGCTTTTGYCTTGCATTAGTACTTAATGGAAAGGAACTATATTGTGGATAAAATGCTCCTGTTGTGAGCATTGGTGTTGGAGTTGCATAGGGGAATGTTTCCTTGGTTATGTGCAAGGCAGGCAATGGAGAGTTTAGCCCCCTACAGATTGAAGAATTTGTACTCTTGCACTGGTTTATGCAGTGCTAATGTTCACTTTATAACTCCGTGTAAAGCAGGGCTCTCTTACAAATTGTGGGTATGAGTTACATCTGGCATAGAAGCTCAGCTAAAATGCCTTCTTGTTGTCTCACTTTTGTGTAGAACTGGAGGTGCCCACCCTGTCGAGGGATCTGCAACTGTAGCTTCTGCAGACAGCGAGACGGCTGCTGTGCCACCGGTGTCCTGGTCTATCTGGCCAAATACCACGGCTTTGACAATGTCCATGCCTACTTAAAAAGGTGAGTGTGCCATTGTGTCATTGACATGGTTGCTTTAAGTGGGATAAGCATCTCACCAGTGGGAGGACAGAGATGTCCACATCCTAGTTCATCAGGTAAATCTCGAGATTAGTCTGTGTTGCCTGCAGAATATGAGATTTTGCCCTGTGATTTTTCTGATACACTGGCTCTTATCCAAAACAAGTGTATAGCCACTCCGCCTTTTAGCTCTCAGCTTCAGTGTGCATTGTCAGGGCTTCCACTAATTGATCTAAAGAGTTTTCAGTGTTTGGCTACAACCTGACTCATGTTTTTACTTGTCTTTCAGTCTGAAACAAGAACTTGGAATGGAAGACTGAAGCTGTTACTGCCTTTAAATTACATACTTTTTCACCAACGTCATACTGTTGCCTTCAATGAATTGTTTAATCAAATGAGATTACAAAGTGCCTTCCTTGCTTCCCTCTCTTTTTGGGTAAAAAAGGATAAAAAATTTCATTTATTTCAGTATAAATCATACTTGGGAAAGCTGTTTAATGAAGATCTTCACTCATAGGCCATTGTTTTCTCTTTAAACAACTTTGCAAATCAGATAGCATCTGATAATAGTAGTTGTTTTTTTATAAAAACAATAGTAGTTGTTTTAATAAAAGTAGTTGTTTTTTTTCCTGAAAGGAAATGGGGCTTTAAGTCATTAGTTTCATGCAGTGGTCTGTGCTGCAGATGTACTTATGCTCTGAAATTGGTTACAAAGAGATGTTTTGAAAATGTGGRGTGGTTTTCTCCACAGAACCAAGCAGCCATCTTCTGCAATACAGACACTTAATGATCAAATGGAATTCTAGAACTCTCTGAAACAACAGCAAGTTCTAGAGTAGTCGTGGTTTGAACTGGGCCAAAAGCACCCAACRACGTTCCCTCCCCACCACCAGAGAGGCAGAAGGGAGAGCAAAAGCCCAATTAACACTAAAATTTATGGCTTTTAGATAGCATAACATAATTGAGAGAAAGATATGTATGTGCTCCAGAAAATGGTCACACAAGCAGAAATAACTTAAGTTGCAAAATRGATATATTACTAAAAACTACTAAGAAWACTGCCACACTGGGGAGGGGAACAAAGATAGGGAAAAATTTRCAAGGAGARGAAAATAAAAACGGACATTTTAAGACACCTGTTATMCTTTCCGGGGACCCGTCTCTTTCTCAGGTCGTCCCTCTCCACCCCTCCCATGCCTTCCCGCACACACAGGGGACAGGAATGAAAGTTTAACATAGATCMAACWACTCATAACKGTTATCGTCCARCMTCATAGGAGAAGYATTCATACAGCTCCAAGCTGTGGGAGGTCTTWTCCCAAGAAACAGTCAGTGTATARCTGCTGATGGCATGSGATTCTTTTCTTTATCTCRTAGGAGAAAGGAAAGAATGTTCTCCAAGGCCAGYTCCACTATCACAAATCTCCTGGCAGAATACAGTTTCTTCTAAACATCCACTTGCTTCACAYGTGGGGCAGGRGCACCTCTTCCACCCCACAGAACACATTTTCTTCTTAGCACCAACTCGCTTCACACATGAGGGGGAGCCAGGTCTCTTCCCCCTTTTTGGCTCCTGATCAGTTCAGTCCAGTCCTCAGGCCAGGGTTTTTTTCCTCAGAGCAAGGTCGTTTTCCTTTTCTATACAGGTCTCCCATTAAAGAAATAGTCCTTTCGAGAACAGCTTGTTTGCTCCATGTTCGAGCACCACAGCCCAGCACAACAGTACCTGTCTTCTCGTTACTGTGATCTTGGGTCTCCATTTTTTTTCTTACATCTCCTCACCCTCCTGCTCTGTTTTTCCCCAGTGCATGACACTAAAACTAAATACTAACAACCTAAAAACTACATGGCAGCCGCCCCTATCTTGTTTTGAATTCTTAAGTACAARACCRWATGTCATCACAGAGGTGTAACCAACCTGTGCAATTGGCCCAGGSYTGATGATCAGCCTGTSCATCAMCCTCAGAGCCAYAATGGATTGGCTCTAAAACACAGGGGGCAGGGCTCGTTTTGCTGGAGAAGAGGGAGAAAGCTTCTAGAACTTTGTCACAGGAGCCATCTTTATGGTTTCTTGGGCCCATCCCCCCACCACAAAAATCRGACCGAGTAAAACCRGGAGAAGAGTTCAGAAAGGAAGCCCTGAAAGTTACAGTTGAGCAGTCTTCAAGSACTAATATTTGGTTATAGAGTACTGAAAGTTCATGCTGGCCWTTTCAAGGGAGTTTGAATTAAAAAATGCAGCAGAAACTGTTTGAGGTGTCACTTTGTGTTTTTGCTCAGATGGCTGAAAGCTTCTGCAACATTAGCATTGCCTACTGGTGACAATGATGTGAACATACWGGTACACATTGTGGAGTGACCGCTGTCTGAAATAGAATGTTCCATGTGTGTTAATTTACTGTTCTGGTGGACTTCCTTCTCCCTGTTCTTGCTGCAGCTGCAGATCTGCTTTGCTGASTCAGCAGTGGTCCTGGGGAAGAGGGGGATACCTCCAGACAGGGCTTGGTCAAGTAGAGGGGTGACTGTTCATGTGGCTGTTGACCAACTTCAACTGGATGTGTGGTGGTAATAACTTGTTTAATTTGGTTGTCAGGAAAAGGGGAAGTGCATGTTTCTGTATCTGGCTGTGTGACTGTGGAAGGTTCTTTCACATGACATTTGTGAAATACACGCACAGCAGAAATGGAGCAGAAGAATTCTGATATGCTGCGTGCATGGGGTCTCCTGTGCTCAGTTTTGTAGAAGAGAAGGTGCCATGAAAATTGCATCCAGAGAACCACAAAGTGTGTAAATGTGCTTAGTTTGGTTATGGAAACTGCTGTGTAAGCTTTGTGTAAGGTTTAGAGTGTAATGTTATAAATAATGTACAGTTGAATAGTAGAAGAATCAACATGGGTTTAGGCTTCTCTGCTTGCACAGTATTTGCACTGTGTGTGTACAAAATGACCCACATTTCATACCTTTCTAGGAATTGTATCAGTGTGTGTGGGAGGGGAGGAGAGAGGAATTTAGAAACAACAGATATTTATGTCTCAGACATGCAGTTCTGTTTCATAAATCATCTCTCCTATTGAAAATCTCCTGTCCTCTCTTTGTCTGTTTTTATAGTGTGAATAGCTGTTCAGTCTGAGTGTGGAGAGTGCTCTTCCCTCTAGGTGCATTTTGTGAAGAAGGAACTCATTTTAGAAATACATGTTCTGACARATAAAAGTGGTTGGGTTTTTTTTTTTTCCTCCTAATTGCTTGGCTTGCCTTTTGATTGCTAGAGTGTGCAAGTACTGTGCTAAAAGCAAACCCTTGTGTTATATTACAGAGACTACTGTATTTAGATTTACTCAGATCTACACTGTTCTGTACAATTTTTTTTAATTTTGAAAATAAAAACTTTCAGCTTTAGAATATTTTTGCCTCTGAATTGTTACTAAAAACCTGTTAAGAGCTATGTTTATATTTTACCACCTTTCAGATAAACTTATGCTGCAAAGTAAAGGAATCGGTTGTTCCCACTGGGGAAGCAGTGGGTCTTGGACATATTACTGTTCCTGGCCCTGTGTTCCTGAACCAGGCTTGCTCTGATACTCATGCTGCTCTGATATTCATGATTGAATTGTTTGATACCCGGTGACTAACTTTTAAAGGTCAAAATACAGGGTGCTTAGTTCAGGCTAGATACAGGCTCTATGCTGGTGTGCTGTGTGCTTTGCCCTTCTGCTTTTTCTCTACTTTTTTTTTTTTTTTAACTAGATGCCTACATCCTGAGCTGACAAGGATGAGGAGAAAATTTTGGACACAAGCTGAAGTAATGTGGCTGCCGTTTATTTATTTATTTATTATTTTATGAGCAAGCTCTTAAGTAGCCTCTCAGGAGCTCTTTCCTGGAGCAGAGAATCACCTGAGAGGCCTTGATTGCAGGCAGATAGTGAGTGAAGATTGTTTTTGACACTTGTGCTGCTTTTGCATCCTGGGTCTAGATAGGAGCTGTGYGAGACTGTGGTGGAAGGTTGCACAAAGCTTCCTGGGGCCTGKGGTGAAAGGAAGCAGGAAAGAAATGATCCAGCTGAGTGACTGAACTGTCCCAGATACTCTTTACTGGTAAAATCCTTACCTTGTTACTCTCACCTAAAAGCTGTGTTTAGATGTGCCTTTCATYACCCTGCTGGTCATGTGACAATAAAGGCACATTTATGAATCATGTAGGAATTAGCTCATGTTTTTTATGATGATGATTTTGAGGTGTCTCAATACAGCACTTTGCCCAAGCCCCTATCCCACAGCTAGTTTAGTACTGTTGGTATGAACTTGAGAAATGGTTAATGAGCTCATGGTTTATAAGTGCAATGAATGAGCAGCAGTTTAGGAAAGTTGAGAGCAAAAGGTCCTGTCAGCTTTAAAAACCAAAGATACATGGAAATAGAGTATTGCTGTGTAAGGAAGGACAAAAGAATGAAGCTCATGTGAGGTAGAATGATGCTTTATTGAAGAAGGCTGCATGAGTTGACATTCCCTCACTAGGCAGCTTTAGAATGATCTTGTGCATAGGTCTGCTAAAAAAAAAAACAACAAAAAACACCTGGTGTAACAATTTATAATGAATTAAATATATACTATGATGAAATTTAATCATACTGATTAAATTTGCCATAATCTTATTATTAGAAGATTTTCTTAGACTGGTATGTATTAATATATATGCATTTGCTTCTTTCCCATTTGACTTGCTTTTTAATTAAGCCAAACACTGAAGCACTGAAATTTCAAATCTTGGGGAAAAAAAAAATTGTCTTTCTTAACAGTTAAAYTTTCTTCATTATATGTATGTTGAAAAACTAGCATGGTAGTGTTACTTCTCAGCCTGAAGTAGCATACACTAAACATTGCAGAGCAGCACACTTGGCTGCTTGACCAATTTTAGTAGTGCAGGGAACTGCAATGGAGTTTTGTAAAACCCATCTTCCTTCCTAGCCTGATGCTGATGTACCATTATTTTGTTTGCCAGCAGCCTGGAAGTATTTTGAAGAGAAGAGCACRGAGATGGCAACATACCAAAGCATCATCATCATTTGCTTGGATAGGCAAATGAAATGAAAAAGGACAAAATGGTGAAATCTAGTTAAAGAATCGCTTGAAGTGTTCCAGGCTGAGGGAACACAGCTGACTTTGAAACCATCTGTAATACACTCAGCATCTGAAAYGTTTGGCAAGAGAGTCACCCACTGACCTCTGCTGGCATAATCCAGTTTGTTCTCTTACACCTTTTTGTGAGTGCAGCTCTTGCATGGCTAATGGCATGAGCTAGTGGGGAGATGTTGGGAACASTGCCTGCTGTTCTTTCATGTTCTTGGCCTCTAAAGCAACTACAAATGAGTGAAAAGATAAAACTCTCAAATAGAGGCTGGCCACTCTATGGGGTCCTGAACACCAGCACCCAGATAATGCTGGGCTTTGTTGTAGATACATGTGAGTGTGTGGGCTCCAAATGCCAAAGAGCGGGGACAGCACTGCACTTGCATGACTGGGTCTCACTCTTCTACCAAGGAATAAGSCTGGCTCTCCTAAAAGGGTGTCAAAACCCCCACAAACCCTTTGGATCTGGAAAATGGTAGGGGAATTGTATTTTAGAACTCAAAAATATAATGATCAGTGCTAGAGGTAATGAGTCTTGAAAATGAAAGGTGAGAGGGGAACTAGGAATCCTTTAGTGACTGATATTGAATCTGTATGAAAATATGTCTAGAGCATAGAGATACAGTCATATTAAACCAGATCTTGCTGCTGTTTGGTACAGGCTTTCTTCCAGCTAGATTGATCAAGCTCTTGATGCAAGGATGGCAGACAATTTTGTTATGTGAAAAAAACAAACAAACCAGAAGTCATGGTATGGTCAGGATGGGGTAAGAAGGCACTGCATCTGTCTCTGTAGTACTTTAGTGGTTTTTGTACTGATCCCTAGGACTAAAAAAAATCAGTTGAAGTGTAGCTGTGTTGAAACCGACTGATACTGGAGTATGCTACAGGTAAAACTTCTGTCTACTTCAGATATAAAATTTTACTGAAGTTATGGATTTTTGTTTGGGCTCCAGCTAGCTCTGTATCCTTTCCTGTCTCTTAATGCAACTGCAGGCATGAGAATGAAATTATGTGCTAGGTTGTGTCAAGATGTGTAAGTAACAGAAGCCTATGGCAACCATCCTCATTTTCATTTTACCATGCACAATAACAAAGCGACCCTACCAGCACTTCTTTTGGCCTTGTGTTACCTTTTTTTAGCTTGAATAACCATGTAAAAGTGGTGTGTTTGTGAATTGTTACATGAGCTTCMCAGCTGACTGACACTAGGACTGAGGGTGAGAGCTCTCCTGCAAATTAAAATYGTTATTGTTCATGTTTTCAGAGAATTGGCAGTTATGTCTCCTCTCTGGATATCCAAACAAACTCCTGTTTGAAAATAAAATTACTGGAACTATTATACTGAATATTTCAACATTTTAGGCTTGAGAGGTATTTAGATGGTTYACTTTATTATATAGATGAAGTAAAATAAGTTCAAGCAGTGTCAACCATTTTGTTTAACACCTTGGAGGTTCACCATTTTCAGATGTTCTCTAAAGTTCCAGAGACAGAGGCTTAGCAATGTTCCTACTTCAGTRTGAATGAACACAGGCACTCTTATCTTACATGATTTTCTTCTTATATAGCTTATTAGCAGAATTTAGCAGTAGGAAAGATTCTATTTCTTAGTGCTTTTGTACTGTGTATTTTTTTCTTGTTGTTGGGTGTGTTGGGGGGTTGGTTTAGGTTTTGGGTATTTCTTTTTGAGGCTAGTTGTAATGTGAATACAAGTGATAACAGTGAATCATCAGGAAAAAAAACCCTTTGGAAATAAGCCAGAGTAAAATTCTTTTCTCGTGCTCTGTTCAATCTGCTTCCTCTTTAAAAGAAAACTTTCACATTAGCAGAAAAATAAATGCTTAGCCAGAGTTCTTTTTGTGTCCCTTTCAGCAGGGAGAAGGGAATGAGTGTGCCGAGCTCAATGCCCATGCTGGCTTCCTCCTGCTGTGGAGAGTTAACACTCTAAAGCTTTTTCTTCCCCCTTTATTTCTCTTTCCATTTAATTCTTATGAAAAAGTTGTGATGTTACAATTTTAGTATTGGAAACCAAGCACAGAGTTTTGTTGTGAGGAACTGAAATGCTTTGATGTAATCCTAGCATTTTTTTTKGGGAGAAGTAACTTCTAGTTTTTAAATGGTTGGTGTGGCTAGGAAACAGCATCTATACTACAAAACTCTGAAAAGCACCTCCAGTAAATAAAAATATACCTGTGTATATGATATCTATGTGCCCATTACAGAATACAGATAGAGTGTTCTGTCAGAGCCTGCTGGTATGATCTTACACAGGTCACTTTTCCTGTAGCTGCAAGACCAAAACCTCATTCACTCACATAGCTAAAGCCTGCTTTGGAAAAGATTCACACTTCAGTGTTCTTAATGCAATTACAATTAATTTTCATCAAGACATGCAGACTTACCCACAAGCAAGGAATAATGCATTTCTTTTTTCCTGTGTACCTACTAAGCACAGGCTGGAGACACACACCCTTTCTCCTTGCTAACAGAATTAGTTTATTTCTTTGACATACTCACTAGTAAGTATATTATGCATTATGGCTGATGTATGTGAGTTGAGAGTATTCTAGTCTCTTAGGTACCACTGGTTTGATTCCCACAGGTTCTTCCACTTTCCAAAATCTCATGTCTAGTCTTTGATTTCTATTATTCTTTACAGTTCTGAAGAAAAGTTATCAATGAGAGGAACAGTTTGGCTGATGTCAGACTTAACTAACTCTCTGATTAAGCCTGACTGCTGAAATCTAGTTTCTGTTTTCCCCTATATAGATACAAAATTATACTTTTAACATATTGGGATCCACCAGGAAATGTGATTCCTGCCATATCTTGGAGTTCCCGGATATCTAGTTGTCTCGGTTTGAGACAATGTTTTCAGAGAAAAATGTYACAGAGTAAATGTTTCSTCTGAAGTGAAAAAATTGATAATTTTTTCCCCACCAATATGAAATGGATGTTTGGGCAGAAGTGAAGAGAAAAACAGTWTTATTAACAAAACACAATGCCCACAGATTAAAGAAACTGAGTAACTGTTAGATATTTAAAACTCAAGAATGCACACTGCTCCCTCCCCCCACGGCCARTCAGCACRTGGTGCGGAGAAAAAGATGGYGCAGCTCCTGTGACCAGAAAAAAAGAAACAAAAGTCCACATGGCCACTTGGGCAACAGTGGAAAACCTGTTGGTAGTCCTCTCCTCACTGTGGATGAAACAGAGGGCTTTTCTGTCATCGCCTTGGCTTCTTCTGGAGCCCRGAAGGGTGCAGCTTGTCCCTGCTGGCCGCTGGCTGGTGGCACTTGCCTCTCAGTTTTAGGACTGAAGCCCCGCTGAACTGCTCCAGAAAGAAAATCACAGGAGTTGTAGAAGGGGTGGTGGTCCAGGGAGAGCTGTTTGCCCAAGCTAACAAACCCGAGTTAGCTAAGCAGCARCAATGTAACTGCCCTGCACGCAGCAAGGTGAGTTCGCCCAGCGTTCAGCAGAGCTGAACAACAACAACAACAACCGGCTTTTAACTGCCCACGCTGCCTTCCCAGCCACCCATGCCCCTTCTTCCAGGTGGGCTTTAAAGGCACAGACACCTTTTGGGCATACAAGCAGATGGAATATAGGAATAGAGTGTTATCATAAAATCAACCCAAGACACAGGTGCAACAGCCAGCCTCACTGGAGCTCTCTTGCACTTTCCAGTGTGCCACTGCTTGCTGTGTAATGTGAAGAAAGACATGCATTCTGTAAAAGGGTTGCTGTGATAAATGGCTTATTTTCTACAAAACACTCAACTTCTCTGCACACTTAAAAACACCTCGAGCTCTTTCTGCCTCMGTTTCTGAGCAATGTTTTCTTGGTGTGTGCATGGCACCTAAACCATGTTGACCTTATCCCTCAGAAAGCAGTTGCTGGAGCCAAGAGAGATATTGGCGGTGTCAGACCAGGGTACTGTGGGCCAGTGCTTTTACTTGCAGCTGCACTGAGCTCTGCAATGCTGTGATTTGTGTGCTTTTGGGACATGGAACACCAAAAATAAGGAGAGGGGAGAGTAGCTGTCTTGTGGTTGCTTTCTGTTGYGAAGATCATTCAGCAGCTGCCACCACCTGCCACCACTGGTGAGAGGAGGGAGGTTATGCTTTCTTTGACAGTGTATCTGCAAGCACAGGTATTTGTCATCCAGAGTTGGTGAGACTGAGATTCTGCCACATCTGTCACAACAGAAACCTGGGTATGAAGGGACCTTATGAGAGCAAATGTTAAATGTTCTGAAGTAGAAATGTTATTAAGTGAAGCAGCAACTAAGGTGGATCCTGAGGTCGTGTGTAGAGTTAATTGCCTGYGGTTTACTTTGAGGTAATGTTTGCACGTTGGTGAGAGCCAGAGAGGCTGTTGTGGTGAMACTGTTACAGCTTGGTAACTGCAATGTGCTCAGTCCAGGGAAATCTGGYGGAGACCCCGCCCCAGTTTGGAGACTGAGTGTGGGAGATTGAGCTAACAATCTTAAGACTCCCCAGGTTTCCTTAAAGTATACAATCAAGGGAGAAAATGCAGTTCAAAAATGTCCATTAAATAGGAAAAAATCCTACTGATGAATTTGGGTACATGAATTGCCCCTAGTGACTCTAGGTTTATCACACCCCTTTTTCTTTTGCCCTAAATCGAAGACTTGTTTAAACAAGCAAAAATGATAGCACAGACCAGCATTGCTATTTATTGATGAAGATAATTTTACTTTCAAATTATTYAAGTAGTGCTTTAGCTAGGGAATTGGACCAATCTAATATGGTRCAGTATAGCTGGAGGTGCAGAAACTCTTCTTACATGACAAAAATGTAAAGGGCTTCCTCCTGGTCCTGAGCTCCTTTGATGTATGTGCTAAGACATTGCCAATGCATGCCTTTTGTTATAGTTCAAAGAGGCTTGTGTGCTAAAGACTGCAATTGCTGAAAAAAAAAGGAGTAAATGATGCTGGAAAGTAAATATAACTTGCAGCCTTGGTTTGAACTATAGGTTCATGTTCAGCATATTATATATTTACTTTGCTTAAACCTGTTAGAAGAATGTTCCATCATCTGAACAATTGTTCTAAAAGCAAATGAAACATAAGGCATCATTTTTTGTTCATGTCTTAGTTCTATGAGATAAAATGCTTTGTTGTATCTGCTAATAAATCCTATATTTTTCTGGTATCATTGATTTGCAAGTCAGAGACTCCAGAGTAGAGCAGGCTTCTTTTTTGCAATCTAGGAGAGACATTCACGTTGGAGCCCTCCTTCTCAACCTCCAGACAAACCCTTTATCTTCACTAATGTGCATTGTTTTACTTCTC
The DNA here is from genome assembly GCF_030028575.1 of Malurus melanocephalus. Taxonomy (NCBI): domain Eukaryota; kingdom Metazoa; phylum Chordata; class Aves; order Passeriformes; family Maluridae; genus Malurus; species Malurus melanocephalus. The sequence continues at coordinate 408,520 of NW_026623262.1, forward strand.
GCAGCAGATACCCCAAATTCTGTTCTGCCATCTGCTGCATGGCAATTGAGGCTTCAGAGGGGTGGCTATTTATTACTTAATAGCCATGGATAGAAATACAGTAAATTCTTTACAAAATAAAAATCAATACTCACTGACATACTGCATATTGAAGAAAATAATTGTTTATGGCACACAGCTTAAGCTGTTCTGGTAATCACGTTGAAAAATACAATATTTATTCATTAGATCAAATTTAATGAGGCCTCCTGGCAGTAATTATAAAAATTACTGTAGCAGTAAATTACTAATGAGTTGTGATGTGCTTCCTACCTGTGAGGAAGGACTGGGGGTTGAAAAAATTGATATCCAGACAACACTAGGGAGGGTGAGATCTTGAGGCTAGGAGTCAAGCTCACAGCAGCGCGGAAGTTGTTCACTGCACCGGAATGGTTAAACTAAAAAAGAAAGAGGAAAAAAAGACAGAGAGAATAATAATAATGATTAATTTCACTTTAAATGGATAGTGGCTCTAGGTTTGTTTCCAAACTGACACCTATAGGCAAGGGAACAATGCTATCAATGGGAGGAACAGACTTCTGTACATCGTCTTGCTACAAACGCAGCTGAAGTGACCTAATTTACTGTAGTAGATCTTAGCTGGGAACAGCTTCTTGCTTTCCAGTTGTAATAAAGTTCCATGCAAAACACAGTAAAGAGGACAATGTTTTCTTAGTGCCCTTAAATCTTCAGAAGAGTCACCTAAGATGTGGAGCTAAGACAAAGGTTGAAATCCCCCACCAGCTTGCTTTGATGCAGGCAAGTTTGACCTGGATTTCTTTCTTCTGAGACAAAGCTTTAAGGAATGCAGAGGCTTTTGGTAGCAAATGGTACACAGTATGAATAACACCAGGGCATAAAGGTGTAAAAATGGTGCCACTTCTATCAAAATCCAGGTTTCTGCTGAGTACGGGATGTTGCTGCAGTAGCAGAGACTGGCTAGAGAAAGGGGTTCTGCTGCATTTTAAAATTAATGCAAAAATGAACTGGCATGTAATTATGTTTCTATCTGTAGCTTGTAAAGGTTCCGTAATTGTGACAGGTGGCCTTTGATACTGTAAAACAGTGAATTGGCTAGCTTTTAGCAAAAGCTTGCTGCAAAAGATTGATTCTGGATTGAAATATGTACCCAAAACCAAACAGAAAAAGGCTGTGCATTTTTATCTGTCACGGCACAGGACTGCTCTTAAATAATACACTGTTCAGGCTTTAAAAGGAGTGGGGAAATCTAAYACAGCTTATTTCCTCCTTATGCTGGTGTGTTGTACTAAAAGGGACCACTGGGCATGGATACTTGCACACAAGGGGAGAGAAATGTGTCCACTCTCCCTGGAGTCATCTTCCAAAACCCTTGAAAGAAGCAGAAATGCATGTCCCTTGCACACAGAGATGCAGAGATGCTGGCTTTTGTGGARCTAGGGGTTTCTTAGGCTGAAAGAGCCCCTAAGAGTCAAGCATTACAGTACTGAGCCCAAGACCTTTTGTAGTTTTAACCTCACACCTAAAAAAATGTATGCCCTGAAAATACATAGAAAGCTTCGGAAAGCTAGTAAATGAACAGCAACAGGTCACCATACAGCAGGAGTATTTTTGCTGTTTCCATACTTTCAAGAAAAGGGTACATCTTTTTAYCCCCTCTAAAAAGCAATGATTTGCAGTGGTTTGGCTAATTCATATCATCTGGCTTGTTATTGAAATATGGCAAGAAGACCTTTAGCCATGATGCAAGTACAAAAAGACAACACCTCTCAGCCATYCAGAAATTAACCTTATTTAACTTCATTGACACAAAATCCACAGACCTACACTCTCTGTGCTGTTATGTCACGCTGCAGAGAAAAACCATCTGGCTTTGCCTGTGAAGATGGTATCTCTGCTGCTCGAGTGCTGGGTTMTTTTCCCAGCACCGCCACGCATTTCCTCAGTGACCTTAGGAAATTCAGTCTTTCCCTGTTTCTCTTTTTAAAGCRTGGAAATCCTCTCCAGGCTTTCCCTTGCCGTCTGATCCTGTCTGGAAAAGAAAATAAAGTGTGTTTTTTTTATTATTCGCTAAACTGAATTTGGCAATGGACAGATGTTCACTTTGCATACAGCTGTGCTGGCTGAAGATATACTTTTCTGTCTTTCTGGAGGCTAAATTAACACTGATAGAAAATTCTGTGGTCTTCAGATAGAAAACACTTTAGAAATAGGAATTATTGTGGGTTGGATTTTCAGAATTGCTGTCAGCCACAGCTGAAATCAGTTGAAGCTGTGGGCTCAAAAACCTGGAGCCTTGAACTACAGTAGTTTACATGAATGCAGAAATAGTTAATGGCTGGCACAGGATTTTGGATTAATCTAGAGTAAAAGCTCTCAGGTAAATAGAAAAGGTGGATGTGGTGGAATGCTCCTATTTGCTTTTTTGCCTGGGTGTTTTTTTGATGTGCTTCATTTTTTTTTAACTGCAGAATGTAGGTCTGAGGACTTACTGCCCAGAAGGCTACAGGTTTTCACTACAGGCTGTCTGCCTATTGTCTCACGATGCAAAATAGATTTTCAGTTAGTATTGCGAATTCTTTGGGCAAAATGGGTGCAATTTACCTAATATTTCTTCTTCTACACCTATGAAATTAATTTACTGTGTGTGGAGGAAGGGGGGACACGGTGGAACTAAATTAAAAATCTAAATAATAATGACGAAGCTTTTAAGAGAGAATGTCTCACAATCTGACATAAGCAGTAAGATTGTTGCTGTGCATTATTACTATAATTAAATTACATTATGCTATTGCATTAAACTAATCCGTCAGTAATACTGTACTTAGCAGCAAGATTTTGTCACATAAATATTATGTGCCTTTAAGCTTCTGCATTTTGTCTTGCAAAATGCAGGGAAAATACAGAAACCGGAGGAACAGAATATAACATGAAAAGCTATAGCAGTGGAAAAAGGCCAGCTGGTTCAACATGCCAGTCCTTTAAAGCAGGTAAGTAGAGTGTTAGAATACATTTACCAAAGGGTGGAACATGAGATGCATGCGTGAGGTGCCTGCTATTACTTTGAAAATGTTAGGTACCCATCTAAAAATGATCTTTCTAGCATTTTCCCAAATTGCAGAATGCACAAGGTTAAATCAGAAGCTGCTAAGAGTAAACTTGTTAAGAAAAACATGCAACTAATAACTGAAATGAAGCTGCAATGTTTTTTCTGAWCAGTCAGAAAAAGAAGGGGCTACGGATCACTTAGACTATGATCAGTGAAAAAGGGCAGCTGATCAGAGAGATGCAGWCTTTAGAACAATGTTAGCTTTTGCAGACCCAGGAAGCAGAATARTATTTTTCAAACTGAGGACTTCATTGCCATCGTAATAGATCAAACCATCTTTCAGAGCAGCAGATCCTGTCCTCTCTCTGCCTGGTAAGCTGTTGTATGAAAATTTATTCCGGTGCTAGTTCTTTTCCGAATGAGTTATTGGAGCTTTCATCCACTTTCTGTTGACAGCTATACCTTTGCAAARTACAGACTGTGTTAATTGTTCTTTTTTTGTTATTACCAATTACTTGGATTTTTAAAAAATTGTCAAGGAAAATGACACGCAGATTTCTGTCCCTCTGCTTTCCCCTYCCACAGACAGCATGCAAACACACACTGTAAACTTATTGTATGCCAAACTGCTGTAACTGGGCCTACGGCATTTACTGCCCTTCCTGTGTTTGCTTCTGCCTTTAAGTGTTCACTGAACCATTCAAGTCTGCAGTCCCTGTGATCTAATTGTGCCAGCTATGTGCCGGGATGGACATGCTATTCATTAAGGATTCAGATGTATACAGGGGTTCTCTTCCAGCTCCTGGGGGTAGGATCAGGATGAAAACATTATGAGACTTTATTAAGTCTTATAAGACTGCCACCCTTTGCCTCTGRCAGCCTCAGGGGTGGGAATTAGCCTTTACAGGGAGGTTATAATTTGTAATACATATTTATGCTCTGTCCATCCTGTATAAGAATGTTCTCAGTAAAACTTAGGCTAAGCTGCAATAATACTTCGCACTTCTTTGTTCCCTTTCATCTGAGCCTTTCATTGTGCCTTTAAAAGCTTTCATTAGCTAAAATTCACAACCCTGTTGTGCAGTAACTGTGGATTAACACCTCCACCATATGCAAAATACAGTTCAGAGAAGCGAGGACTGGAGTAAGTGGTTTAAAAAGCTGGAAAGAATGGGGAGTGTGGTGAGGAATTGAATTGATTATTTCCATCTCTCTGTGCTAGCTCTGTGTTTTCTGTCTAAATATCTTAGACTTGGATTGATGTTCTGGCTTTGTTCTGCTGCGTTTTTAAATGCTGATGTGTGGAAAATTTAGCATTGTTTCAAAATTCTGAAGATATTCATTTGCAGGTTCATTTATTATCTACTGGAAATCTATCCTTTGATAACTGGATGCAGATATAGCCATGAGAGTGATATAATTGCCTGTGGAGYTAGGTATGCATTTTAAGTATTGTTAAGCTACAGGGTCTAGTTTCCCCAGGATATGTATGACTCTTGTGAATGCCAGTTACACACATTCCAGAGAAGAGAATATGCCCCTAAAGCTACAATGTCCTTCGTGCATAGCCTCCAATCCTCTACAAAGCTTACATTTCACAGGATTCAACATTATTGGTTCTTTTGGGATCAATGAGAAACTCACCACCCATCTCCAGTATCTCTGAATTACAGCGCAGAACCAGATCAAACACAGAAGAGTTCCCTCATTTATCCTGCCTCTGTAATACATCAGAGTGTGTGCTGCATTCATTTTGTGTAGGCGGGCTGCTGTCTAATGTACTCTGTGAACATATTTATAAAGGATTAACCTGTGCCTGGTGCTCCCAAAAACTGATTTAGTTAAAATACATATTTTATTCTACTTGTCTCAGCCATACAAATCATTCCTGTTTAGCTTTGATGTTAGTCATTTTTGCTGTAGTGTAATACACTGCACATTATCAGCAGTCCTGCTATGTATGACAGGCTTTTTTCCCCCAGCCAATGCTTCTCAGTGCATTGTATCATCCGTGTCTGAGAATTTTAACCTGCAGTGAAAGTGTTCACTAATAGAACACACTGCTTAGCAAACACTGGAACACTGAGGCTTTGAATAGGGTGCTCTTGCCTTCCAAGTGTTTAGAAGCAAACTAGGTGTGGAAGGTCAGGAAGCCCAGGTGCTGAGAAGGACCTGGAAGCACTTTGTAGCTGAAATGCTCTGTGTGCACACTCTGACCTGACACCTGCCACGCTGAGAAGGATCCAATAAAATGAAGCTCCTGGACTGCAAATTGTAGCCCAACCTCCCACCAGCCCCAAGCTAAGTATATAGATTTAAAAATATTTATGTTGACACAGGCAATATTTAGAAATTTGTTTTGTGTAGGGAAAGGATTAAAAGGAGATGCTAATATTTAGTTTGGCAACAGGGAATTCTGACCCTCATCTGCAATATGTGAAGATAGCTCCAAAATGTGAAGGGCAATTTGAGAAGTTGCTGACTGGGAACTTGGGATAAAACTGAAGAAGGGCAGACTTCTGATGAATGATTAAGGGTAATTTATTAAAGCTATCAATCACAGGGAAAATGASCAAAGCAAACACTGGAAAACCTATTTCTTCAGATGTTTGACAGCCAGACTTAAGGTTTCTTCTCACCTTGATCTTCAATCAGGAATTTGGGTCTTGGTTTGATTTTGGTGTTTTGGTTTTTATTTTGTATCAGCCTGTACTGGGATAGCAACTGTGTGAAAAAGCTTATAGAGTTTTCAGTATCTCCTGGCAGGAAGGAACAGTGATAGTTGATTATACTCTTGCTGCTCACCTATTGCCATTGAATCCAAGGAGGACAGGGCACTATAACTTTTGTTCTTGATACCAAGGTTTTTGTATAACTCCTGTGTCAGATATTATTTGTTGTACCATCAGTGCATCTCATCTGGGTATAAGAAACCACAAAAATCAGCATGTGTAGCAGGGGGAGGAAGATTCTTTTCAGCAGCCCATCARGCGGTTTTTCTAGTTCATTTTCTTCTCCATTGTTCAAATACCAACTCAGAAGCTTGCAAATGTTTCTRTTTCTTGCCAAGAGAGTGGTGCTTTTGCCCTGGCACACATTAATGTTTTTTCCCTTTTCTTGTGTTTTGAGTGCAGCTGAACAACAAATTCCTCTCTGTTTAACAAGCAACTTCCTCATATTAAAAATTTTTTTCCAAACCGAACTATCTTTTTTTTATTTCAGCACAGTTCTGCATTTATATTTGTTAATTAAATACTGACAAGTGAATAACAGCAAGTGCAGCAATACTGTGTATTTGTGGGCTTTCAGAGCAGCCCCTCTGGAACCTTAGCCTCTCTGTSTAAAGGAGCCAGGGCAGCAGCCGTGCTTTGCAAGGTAGCCAGTAAGACAGCAAGTTGGTACTCAGGAAACAAGAGTGGCTCCTTCAAAATAAATGTAAGCTCTTTTCTGCTATTCCATGTGTATCAGACTTAGCAGTACTCTCAAAAATTTTCAGGCAAGTTACACCCATTTTTCACCCCTCCCTSAAACTGAGATAATTTAAAGTTTTACAGCAACAAAATAATTTGCTGCCTGTTTTCTCAGCAATGCAAGAGACTTTAAGAGGAAGGTGGCTCATCGGAGGCCATAGGAGGACATGGATAGATGGCTGGATGTGTGTGTATGTGCACATGGAGTTCTTTTGTTCTCTCCCCGTTCGCTTTGACTGTTAAAATAGCCATTTCAGTAATTTCTTGGCTGGCTTTGCAGGGAATGAAATCTTGGTCTTTGCTGCTCCTGGAAGAGAGGTTGTCATAATGTTGCTCCCCCACTTGACTGACAGACACCTTTGCGAACACACAGCATGTTTCATCTCAAAGCACTCGACGAATATCCTTAACCCCCCCTCTGGACCAGCCCACCTCTACTTGCAATGCTCCTTGTCTTTTCTCACAGGATCGCAATCCTTGCCTTTTGTTCCTCCTTCTCAGGAGTTAATACCTCCCCACCTTACAAGTCAGCAGCAGATTCTRCCAGTTTAAAACCCCAAATAACAAACCCTCCTACCCTGAAGGCCTTTTCCTTTCAAGCATGTATTTTTCTAGCTTGTGAGGGAGCGAGTGCCATAACCCTGAGTTTTCATGGAATAGTTTCTAAGCCTGTATCTGTGTATTGTGAATATCTGCCAAAGAGAGAATGCACATCCCCTCTTCTGGCAGCTCCTACATTTTGTGCCTTCCTGCCCCCACTCCCCAACATCCTCTGCTCCTTATATGCCCCTTCACTTCATCCCCTTTACATGTGATGTCTCCTTTCAATCCTCATTCACTGCTGCTCTCACCTCTGCCTGCTCCAGCCGTTGCCTGACAATGCAGTCACAGCCCAGAACCCAGACATTTTTTGCCTCTGTTAAGGAGTCCCACTGTTGATCTTTTGCAGATTTCCAGAAAACTGGATGACCTGTGGCACAGGTTTCCAATCTTTCTCTTCCCTCCACATTCTATTTCCCTATCTGTTGAATTTCTGTGGCCTGAAAAAGAAAGCATCAGCTTGTTTTTTTCCTTTTTACCCTGTTTAAGATCTCTGGCATCACATCCCCACCTTTCTAGCTGAGTGTTTTTTTAGCACTCTTTGGTGTTGCTTCTTGCTTCCTAAAATGCTGCTAAGAAATGCTAGACACATCTGCCCTGGGGATAGCTGACTGTCTCTAAGCCAGAGATAGGAGACTGCTCACTTAGAGGCAAGAGGTGACTCCTCCACCAAAACTTCGGAAATAGCTGACATAGAGGGTCAGCTTATAAAGGGAAGAAATAACAGAATTTGGGTTCATTTCAAAGATGTAGATAAGGATCCTGATGATAAACTGAAGAGCTGAGCTTAATAGGTAATGTGATGATCTCTGTCATTTAATCACTTGTATTTGCTGTTTCTGACACATTTGCTGAGCCCAACATGCTTAAACTGTGCATGCATTCTGATTTTTCCCCTTTACCTCCTCACTCTCCCACCTTACTTTAAAATGGCAGCTGCTTAGATAGCAAAGGGTTTTTTTTCAGGTATCTCAGATGATGGCATGTCAAGTAGGTATATAAGAGACAGAGGGGTTTAAAAACAGGGAGGATCAAATTATCATGATGACTGAGGCCTCCGCGGGCTTTGCAGCATGCGTGACAGGGAGGATGTCCTTCCCTGGAGGAAGCTCATGGCTCCTGCTACTGACAGTTACTGTGGGGCTTTAGATGTGACAGTGATTCAAGTTTTGTTTTCAGTCTCTGTTGGTTTTTTTTTTTCACCTCCCCGAACCCAGGGGACTGACAGCCAGGCTAAGCTGACCACTCCACCAGCCCTGTCTCTGCGTGATCGCTCCGGTGGCTCCCTTTCACCTGCTCCGCAGTCCCTCCCCATACACGCTGTGTTCCAGCAGGGAGGCTGCCCAGCTGCATTACACTGCTCACAGCAAGGAATTTGCTCCCTGGTGACTCACTGCATTTTGCACCTGATGGTAAAAGATWATCTATCACCTTAAATCCTACTAGTTCTGCAAGACAGCTCTTATATAATCAGTGGATACTTTTAACCTCTTTTGTGCAAACATGAATAGAAGGTCCAGCTTGAATCCCCCATACATTTTTTTAAAGAAAGCAGCTGTGTTGTCCTTCAGGAAAACAGCTTGTAATTTAGCATTACTGCGTTATATCCCCTAGGCAACGCTTTCTGTCTTCAGGACATATATTTATCACAGACATCACAGTATCTCTATGGTGGTTTAGTTTTCCATCAAGGAAAGCTAAAAGAGCATTTAATTCCGTAAAGCTCTGATTGATCTTCACCACAATGTACCTCTGGTGCTTTTCTCAATGTTTCCTCTGCTGAACAAGATTTCTTCTTCCACTTTTGATCTCTCAGAAGTCTGAACTGATCTCAGAAGTGTGGGCTTGCTTTGCCTTCTAGCGCTACCTGTCTTTGTGCTTGGCAGAGCTTTCCTGTCCTTTGGTCAGCTCTCCAGTCCTGGTTAGCTCCATCAGCCAGTGGCTCTTTGCCTCACTCAGGAGGCTACCTGTGGAGAATTGAATGTATGTCAGCAAGGAAATTATCTGCCAGCATTGGATGGCTTTCACTTTTTGTTTTCAGCTTCATTTTTGATATTATAAAAGAGTCACGGACACTACAGATAGATGGACACAACTTAAGGTGTTCGAGTAAGATGAGCGGAAACATGTTTGCCCTACTACTTTCTCTGAAACATTGCTCTTGACAGAAGCTGCTTTGTTAATTGCTGCTTCTTCTGGTGATCATTTCACCCTTGAGCTCAGAGCAGTGCCCTTTCATTGTTACAAGTTCTGATCCCTGAAGACACAAGAAACCAAGCTTGATCTTCTGAGTAGTAGATATTGAGTGCTACAGCACTTGTCAAATGTATTTTATCACACACACAGCTGGAGAAAAAAAGCAAGCAAGCAAGGAAGGAGTGGGAATGCAAATTTTAGACAAATCTTTCAAAGTCTGCAGTAATTGGCAAGGTAAATGAAAGGCTCTTTCTGCTTTTCATAACACTGGTAATATCAGTTTATGATAAAAAGCTATTCTGAGTTACACAAGAAGGTAAGATATTTGCCAAAAAAACTCTTTAGTTTCAATTCTATTTTTTTTATAATGGACGTGAAGTGGCATCCATACTGAATGACTGTTGGCATTCAACTTACCACTGAGCAACTGTATGTTGATGGATAAGCCAGTCTCATCCAAGTGTCAGGAAGATTATAAAAAAAAAAAGAGCTGTCTGTAGTTGCTCCATCTCTGAGGAGATTGCCAACTCACCCTAACAAAAGAAAACATTAGTGTGCTATTTGTGCCTCACAAAGAGACTGTGATAAGATGACATGATAAATGATAGAGGCTTCTTTTTCCCCAGTAAAAACACATAAGGTAGCTAAATCGTCAAGTGTAAAGAATATTTTGGCTCTTGCCACTGGGGTGAGTCATTTATTTTTTAAAAAGGGGAAACAGTCAGAAAAACAAGAGTGTAGGTTCTGGGTTCTCCTTCTAATTGCATTAARTAATTATATGATATGGTAATTCATATACATACGCATGGAAGCACCCACCTACGCATATATGCAGGGAGAAAATGATAAAGGGCCAAATTACTAACCTGCTTTCTGGTATCCCACAGAAAATTGTACACGCAATCAAGCTACCATTCTGCTGGCTTGCTTGCACTAATGGCTATCTGACTGCCCATGTTTTGTTACTCTGAATTAAAGATTGAAAGGAAGGTAATTTTAGGTGGCAAAAAAGGAGGTCCCTTAAAGAAACTAGGCCTATGAATTACATTTTCAGTGCCTTCTTTTGGAAGAAGTGGTATGCATAAACTACAGCTCTGCATGGATTTACCACAATTGTCTGTGTAAATTGCTAGCGAAGCCTAAGAAGGCACTTGTTTGCCCAGTTCTGTGATTGAACATATATTACATGTTAGTGCAGCAGGTACATTGCTGTTTGAGATTGCTAGATATTATGAAAATTCGGTCTTCTGTGATTAAGAACATTACACTTTGCTATTCAGCACTTTGTTGGTGTGGAGAGATATTATTACCAAGAAGATGTGTGATGGGTTACCCACACAGTTTTTACCACGCCTCACTGCCCTCACCAGATGCACAATGAGATCAGGACTTGGGTGTTGCTGATGCTGCACCTTTACCTGCAGTAAATGGCCATCTCCTAATGACAGCCAATGCCACATACCAATGGCTTTGAAGATGCTGATCATTTAACACAATCTGAACGATGTGCCTTTTCCAGCAGGGATCTATACATGGTAGTTTTTGTTTTTGGCATCAGAGGCTCTCTTGAGGCATCAAACAGCTACCTCCCTTCTCTGCTATGGATTGCCTTAAACACACATGGACTCATACTGTAACTAGCAACCAGATCTCTTGCAGTTATAACAGAAAACACAAATTTCTGCAATGGCAGAAGAGAAGGATGCACCAACCTTACCTCCATGTCTGCACTGAAACGGGAATCAGACCATAGTAAGAGGCCTTGCATTTTGCTTCCTTGTATGTAGAGAGAAGGAGGAGTTCAGTGTCCTGAGCAGTTTAATGATATTTTTTCCACACAAATTAAAACAAGTAATTTGATATATAGAGATGAGTTACATCTTGGAGTAGACAGCTTATGAAAGCAGACTTTTAAAATAAATGAAATGAGAAATAATCTCCCCAAGCGTCACTGACGACTGCCTGTTACTGGTATCCACACTCATGCTATTTAAACTCATGCTGAGATTAGTAAAGCAAAGCAGACGTATCTTCAGACCTAGGTTAAGTTCTTGAAGAGAATGCCTTACCTCATGTATGAGCAGATYCAGTCTTTCATATTCTGTAAAACAAATCAGTTTAGTATCAGTGAGTATCATTCCACTGATGGTGGAAGGAATAAAATATCTGATTTTCCTGTCTTCTGAAAGATTTTTTCTTTATGTTGTCTAGCTYTGCCTTCATCCTCGAGAGATACCATGTGGCATGAGGCAAGTGTCTCGGGTATCCACTACTGCATAAATATAAAGGAAATTATAAACTTTGTGTATCTTTATGCACTGAAAGCATTTCTATGCCTTCATGTCATAGTAGGAAGGATACGGAGGATTTATCCTGTGACATAGATGAGTGGAAGACCTGTGCACATCCATGCTGTTAGGAAGAAAAGCAAATTCTGCCTTATAATTTGGAAATAATGGCATTTTGCAACCTGACAAAGTATCCTAAATGGCACAACACGATCAATATATTGTAACATTCCAGCAAGATCTTTTTTTCTTTGTACAAAATAATGCATACATCTATGTCTCGTGTATACTAGAGACCCCTCACTGCAAATTTCAGATCGCATCCCTGCAAAAAAACAGGTATGAAAATAWCTAATTCTATTGAAATTGGTGAACATAGGGGGAAAAATCCCTCAAACATAAACCCATAGCCATCACACTGTCTTGTGACAAATTTGAAGCCTGCTCTGTTTTGACTGACCTTGTCTTCCACAGCTTAGGAGACTCCTTCCCCAGTGAGTGAGTATTTGAATTGCAGCTCTAATAGCATATGGAGCATGTTGTCTGCAGTTATGACAAAAGCAATCTCCACATTGGGGTGCAGGCCATAATGGACAGGACTTTGGGGAGGTAACATTTTATCCGTATTTTTATGGTAACTTTCATAATTCAGCTTCGAAGAGACTGCAAACACAGAGGCAAGCACCGACTTCCTATCAAACTGTCAAAAAAATAATAAAAACCTTGTCACTAAGACACTGCTGGCAATCCTCACTAGACAGAATAAGGAACCTGCTTAGGCATAAATGAAATTGTTCTATTATGGAGTCATTGTTGAGAACAAGACTTTTATATCACCATTATATCCGTGGAAATTAATCTAATTTGTTCCCCATTTTAATTAGCTCCTTTATGTCACACCCAAGTCCCGATGCTTGCAAGAAAAAAAAAAAAGATGAATTTTTTAATAATCAGATTATCCTTGTGAAAGAAAACAGCAGAAAGATATTTTAATTCAAGKATAAAGAGACAGAAATATTTTTAAAAGAAAAATGTTATTTCTTCCAAATTATGAAGTGCTGCTCTCTGGTGTAACATTATTATTCTGTAGCAATAAGGAGCAACTTATTAAATGAAGCAATTTATGGTAGCAGCTCTCAAAAACACAAACCTCTATTGAAATGAAAGCAAGTAATGGCATAAGGACTGTAAAATAAAAAGGCAGAATATCTTCTTTTAGACCATTACAAAAATGCATGTATTGTCTATTTGAAAATCAATACAGTTCCATAAAATAAAATGGAGCTGTGGTATCATCATCATAATTTCTATTTCAAATGGTTTGCTGAGAGCCAAATTGTGTCTTTTATGGAAAAAGAATGACAAATGGTTTAATTCAATATCACACGCATGTGTATATATGAGCTGAAATTCTGCTACAACTCAAAGCTGTTAGGCAAATATTTTAGTATCACCATAAGTTTAAAAACAACAGACAAGTGGGAGTACATCCATTTATTTACACTTGTACTGACTTAAAATTCAAAATGCTATTTGATGCTTTTAAAGTACTGCTGTGGGATGTTAAATTACTGCGGAATTCTTACTGTTCCGAGATACCTTTCAACCTGCCAAGATGCATGATGATGATAATAATAATAATAACAGCAGTAGTGTGGGGGCCTTTAAAATAATGTGGCGCTTATTTCTGTAAGATAAATACCATTTTCACTAACCCCTGTTTTATGATTCAGCATTTCTGATGCAACAAAGTGAAATAATGAAAGTAAAACAACAACAGGTTTGTGTGGGATGAGAAAGGGAAAACGAGCACGTGCATTGTCAGAATTTCTGCAGAAATTGCAGGGAAAAAAAAAAGCTCATGTAAGTAGCGCTTCGCTCTCTCTTTCCCCCGGGGAAAATTCCTCCTCTTGTTTTTAGTGTTCGCTACATTTCCTTCTTTTATTCCTTTTTCTGATCTCGTCCTTTTGTTCCCCTCGTCTGGTGTCGGTCCTCCCGCAGCGGGAGCTGCCGGCAGCGGGGCCGGAGCGCGGCGGCCGCGGGGCGCTGCAGGTGAGCGGGGCGGCGCGGGGAGCGGGCGGGGGCTGCTGCCGCGGGTGTGCGGGGCCTGTTGCACTGCTGCCTCGCCTGCCTCCCCCCGGGGACAGCGTGACCACGAAACCCCCGCTGTGGCGCTGGCAGCTTGCACACCTGCCTTGCTCCGGGCTGCGGGGGAGGAGGTGAGATGGCCAATGTGTTCTCAGGTGAGGGCTGTGAAGCACCCCTCTCGTCCGCGCTTGGCTTGCAGGGGCTGGGAAGGGGCTTGTTTGCCGCCTGCTCCCATCACCACCTGACAAATGCCGRGTTCAGTGAGGGGCTCTCCGCCCGCGAGGCATGGCCACTGCCACAGGCAGTGATTATCACCAAATGCCCCTCAGGGGTGGAGAGGACTTTTCTGCCTCCCTTTTGCCGAAATAGTTTGTCGCCCACTGACCCTTGGTCATTATCGCCCCTCGGCCGCAGCAGCGCGRGCACAGCGCTACCAGAAATCTTTGTATTGCTATGGGATCAGAGGTCAGCGCGGCAGGGGACCAGGGCTGGTTTATTAAACCGCCAAGTCTGTTTAAGGTGTAATTCCTCAGGAAGAGCAGTGTGCTTGTGGCCATTTAAAGGAGTTAACAGAGCGTGCCCGTTCATGCCCGTGTTTGCTTTTCCCCAGGCACAAACCCCGGCTCGACGGGCGGAAGCCTGGGGTTGCCGTCGACCGAGTCGCCTCAGCCCCGCAGGTCGGTGACCTCTGGCTCCTGCCCATGTCACATCCCTGTCCTCCGGGTGGAAACTGCAGAAGAAAGCGCAGGATGCGCCTTGGTTTTGCTGACACCGCTCCAGCCGCGCTGGCTCCCGCACTGGTAATGAGCCCGGGCGGGAGGCTCCGAGTCGGGGGGCGGGTTACAGACTCTCCCCGCCGCCGCCTGGCTCTTGGCAGCAGGTGCCGGGGGTGCGGCCCTGCGTGGGGAGTCCCTCACGCCCCCACTCAGCGTTAACACGAGCGTCTGCGAGAGGGAAACCTGCCCTGGAGGTCGGGACCGCCGTGCCAGCCCCGCAGCGCTGCCCAGTCTCAAACGCGGAGGGTCGGCGGGGGTTCTCCCACCGGGGCTCTCCTCTCCCACCGGGGCTCCCCCGCGGGCCGGGCCGGGCTGGGTGCGGGCGGGCTCGGTCGGGCCGGCGGGGCAGTGGCCGGCAGGGGGAGCTCTGGCTCCGGGAACGCGGCGCCGCTGCCCCGGCCCGGCCCGGCCCAGGCCGCCCCACGGGCACGGGTACGGGCACGGGCAGGGGACGGGCGGCTGCCCCGGGCGCCGGGCAGGTACCGCGGGGCCGCGCTGCCCTAGGGCAGCCCAGAGGTTACGGCAGAGCCGCCGGCCTGGGGGGACGGCCCGGGCGGTGCAGCCTGGCCCAGCCCGGCACCCCGAGCGCGGGGGAGGCGGCGCCCAGCGGGTGCAGCGGCCGGGCCGGGCCGGGGCCACAGCGGGCTCGGCTGGAGCTGGCGACAAACGCGTTGTGGCCGGGACTGCAGCCGCGGGTTTCTTTGTGCGTCTGTCAGCACTTTGGGTGACATTCCCGCCGCTGCGCGGCTGACTGGCGATTCTTCCTTTTTTTATTGCTAGAAGAGGTTATTCTAAATGAGAAAAAGAAGAAAAGCCGTTGTGATTTTCACAGAGGTTTTTTAGAATATACTGTCGAAAAGCAGATTTTTAAAAAATTGGTGAGTTTCTTAGCATTCAGGTGGATGCTCTTTCTTTAATACAGATTTGTGTTCCAAAGAAATACCTGATTTCTTTGACCAGGTCTTTGAGCATGGCTAATAACTACCACKTATATACACCTGTATTTGTAAGTATTTTGGAGTCAGTAAGAAAAATTATTTTCATTAAAAGCCTTCTAAAACAAAGATTAAAAGGCACAGAGGAAATATGATAACTAGTAGCCAAGCCATGCTTTCCTCTCGTATATGATCCAAATRTTTTGGACCAAATCCTTAGCAATATAAATTGGTGTAGTGAACCTCTCTGATTTACCTGAGCTGAAGACCTAATTCCAGTGTATTGCATGCTCAGAATATGTAAAAGATATTCTAGAGACACAAAAACACATGGTTATGCATCTCAAGATAAACCAAATGAAGCTAGATGGAACCAAAATAAATTCTTATTCTGTACTACAGTAATTACCTGTAGTCACTGCAAATTCTTAATTTCCCATACACATAGGTACGTACTTCCCTAGAAACTGTATGTGATGCTTTCAAATGGAAAGAAGTAGTTTCTTGTTTGGTTTTTTTTTTTTTTTTTTTGTTCGTTTTGGGGTTTTTTTTTGATGATAGATGTTCAGTCACTCTGGGATATTTATATGAACAAATCTTTAAGAAATGAAATTAATTCTGCTTTATTATTACATATCCTGTAAAGGCTTTTAGTGACTTCACTGTTTCAAGTGGCTTTAAAATGAGAAGTTTAATACTCAGATTTTTAAAGTTTTATTTCTGTGGTGTTTTGCTTGCCTGATCAAATTTAGCCAGCACAGCATGGTAATCAGACAGTATTACAGGTCGTGGCTTATCAGTTGTTTTAATGGGAGGTTTCCCAAACCCACTCTGGAATGAGATGTGCTTTAGGGGAAGAAGCAGGTTCCTCACACTCAAAACCAATCACCCTGCTGTCTTCCTTCCCTGGTTTTCTTCAGTAATTTCTTTAGTGTCTCCAGCCACTTTACTACAAAATAAATATTCAGAGATAAGGAGGGAGAGGGGGGAGAAGGGAGGAAAAAATAGGCCTCCCAGTGAGCTATTGATTTGAAATTTGAAACATTTTATTGATACAAGAAAAACCCAGACATAAGGAAGCAGTTTGATATTGCACAATATTTGAAAAAAAATCGTGTGCATCTGTTTAGCACAATGCACTGCATAATGACAGCAATCTTCCCTGTTTGTATCTATTCATCTGATTATACAGCGTAACAATTCTTTTTCCTACACTTTTATTTACTGAAAGATTTTTTTTAATGGGTAATAAATTAGTAAATCAGATATCATGTGCTTGGGAAAATATGTTCGTTGACTCCCTACAAGCAAGATAGTTGCAATTCATATTTTATGTGATATTCAGTGATACATATACAGATGAAGTTATGTGCTTCCCTTGTGGCAAAGACAAAGGAAGTTTTAAATCACTRTTTAGTACTCTTTCATCTAGGCACATGTTATTTTGAAACGCTTCAGTTTTTAACACCGCAGTGCAGCACTGATGTAATGAAGAGCTTTGACTTACTTGAAGTATAACCCAGTGGCCTTCTTTTGATGCCTTTTCCATAGCTATTTCTGCTGCAGCTTCCTGTCCTTGACCCAGCGATACATTGTGAAGTTCTCCTGAGTCAATGGTAAATTCAAACTTGTTCCCTAAACAGAACAATACTACAGTACTACTTTGAGCTAAATAATGAAGTGTTCAAACAAGCATGTGTTCTACACACAGTGTTTAAATGGCCCCACATCACATGAGTCACCAAAGGAAAAAAACAGCCCTCAAAAATATAGTTTCAATAAATCAGCTTAGCTAGGCTATTGTGCTGCTCTCTGGCTAGGTATTCTGTATTAGCAAAATGCTCTTGTGTCTGAAAAGCGAGTGAAACAATTCCTGCTGATGGCTTCCCTGCATATTGCCTATATGAATATTTCAATGCACTCTGAAGTGCGTATGTTGGAAATTGATCTAAAGAAAAGAAAAAGAAGYTAATGTCTCACTAAAGGTTACATTACATACAGGCAATGTAAAGGGGCTAACCAGAAGTCTTTATGCTGGCATTRGGAAGCAGTTGGGTCAGAGGAGGGTTAGCAAGTTTTCTGTAGGATCAGATCTGGTGCTGAAGTATACTTGTGCAAGGTTGGTGACTTGTGCTACTAAAATAMAGAAGAGCAGGCAGCTCTGGGATTTCGGAAGGCAGCGGGTGTTCCCCCAGACAGCTGCCTGAGCCAAGCACTCTAACTTTCCTCAGATACTGAGTATTAGAGGTGTGATGCCATCGGTTTGTTGACATGTGACAGCACTCAGCAGTCATGGAAAGGCCTGGTTTATTTCTCTGGTTGTGGTAGAATTTCTTAGACCAGTGGTATTGCTAAMTAACTTGGTAGAATAGTCTTTTATTTCATGATAAAAGTTTTGTTTTGCTAGTGCTAGYATCTAATCCTGACTGATCTAATGGCTCAGAATCGATAAGGGAACCAGTCCAGGAGATAAACACTACTGGGGAACAGCACTGCCTACTTTGGAAGTTTTTGTGAACACTGGACACATTTAGTTCCAAGTAACATTTTGGGCAAAGTTCCCATAAATTAAGAATTGCCTGATTGGTTGACAGGACCTTGTGAAAAACAACAGTTAAGGTGTAAGACCTGTCTATGGGGCATCGTATTTTATCATGACTTCTCTTTGGTAGAGATCCAAGAGCAACACACATTCGGGTCACTCACAGTGCAAAACCTGTCCTTCAAAGGCTGAGACTGGTAATGCAAACTGACAGCATYCCGGACATTCTGCGCCTCAAAAATATTAGGCTGAGGAGAGAACTGTTTGCTTTTCATGCTTTTAGAAATYTCTCCTTTTTGAACATTTCAAATCCATTTCTTTTGTTTGTTCTATCTAGGAACCTTCAGTATCTCTGTTTAAGTAATGTAATTTATTTATCATAGTCCACACTTGAAAAGATACTATGTAGAGCCAGTACATTGTGCACAAGCATGTGGATTTTTAACACCAATGTAACTGATGTTTTTAATTTTAAAAATAAATATAAAATACATTTTAAAAAGATAAGGTTGTTATTGTAGACACAYTGTACACTGATTTTTCTTCATAGAGTTAAAGAGAAAAACAAGTGAATGTTTAAACAGTGGTCCRTGAAAGTTCAGAAGGTTTACAAAGCATGAGTTTGTTTCTCTATAACTAAAAGTTTAARAACAGAACAGTTGTGAAATTAATATAAATGATTTGTAATATTAATCAGTGTTTATTTTCTCAAAAACATTGGGTTTTATTAATGGAAAATTTCCCCATTTAAAACATTTTAAAATATTTTAAAACCATGCAGTACAGTTTCTGGATATTCATACACATACAGAACCATTCCTTAGAGTATATGAATATGTTCATAGAAGATGATTAAATGTGTTGCTTTATAAGACYAGTTAAGCCTTCATCAAAATATGGACAAAGTTCTAAACATAAAGCTTTTCTGAGATTTCTGCCTTAACAAATTAAATGTGGASTTTTATGTGTAAGCCTTTTGGCATGTCAGCAAGGCTAGAAATTGCGCTGAGAAAGAGTATTAACACAACATTCCAAGGGGTCAGTTAAACTCAGATTTCTCTAGAAGAGGAACAGTTTCTATTAAGAAATTGCCAGATCAAAGTTATGTGGTGAAATGCTTAAAATCTTAAAAGTCTGTGAGAACCAGACATAAATGTTCCACTGTTGTAAGRAACAACAAGAGAGCTTCACACCATTATTTATTGTGTTGTACAGCGACGTGCTGGGTTCTGTTACTTAGTATTTAATCCAGAGGTGCATTCAGTTACGTATTCGTAGCAAGCAATGAGCCACTAGAGCAGCAAAAGATAGGACAGAAATAAACTGTTGGCTGCAATTGCCCTTTTGATAAAGAACAGGAATTTTGAGAGGGGAGAGAAGGAGTTTCCTTGGCCTCAGTGGAGTTTATTATTCTCTGGAAGCAGGTAAACCAACGCTGGCTCAGGAAGATACTTTAGAATAGGAAATGTTTTGCCTTTGAAATATACCAGATTACATGTCATTTCAAATAGTGTTCATGGCAAAGATACCCCTGGGACCACCTTACAAGAGCTTTATTTCTTGCCTGCAAATTAGTCAATTCAAAACACTTCTCCTCTCATCTCTGCCTTCAGCTCTTAATACCACACAAGCCATTCGTAAAATAGCGGAGAAGAATGAAAAGACCCTGAATACAATGGTACAATTAAAAAAATAAAACAAAAGACTGCAAAAGCAAGAACAAGATGGGTTTCAGCAGACAAGAAGAAGAATGAAATTTTGGTGCATTTTTTGGAGGCATTTCAATAAACCCTTTTTCTTCTGTTTCAGCAGGGGCTCATTGAAACAGCTATGTTTTCCAAGTGCAGGCAGACAGACAATAGCATCTAAATTATTTTTAAGAAAGCACTTATAGCACTAAGCACTCACTACTACTAAATCCATCTTAGAGGAGAAGGGTGGAGGAAGAAGAAAGGTCAACAAATGTATCAAGTTCTTTGTGTAATGCCTCACTGACATTTTCCAACTCCCTCAGCTGGCTTTTATTTTTTTATTTTTTATTTTTCAGAATCCTGGTAAAATGCAGTATGAGATTTAAGGTTATTGTCTGTCTCTCTCTAACTTMTGACATCTCTTTATAAGAAGAAAGAGTCACAGCCAACTGTAACAGGAGGGCAACACAATAAATCCTGGTGAGGCAGGGAAGGGGGGAGGTTCAACTTTGCTGCCCCTTTGCCCCTATTTCTTCCTCACAGAACAGAAGTGCCATCTGTTACTAGTCCTAACATGCATGCATTTGATTTCCATTCAGTAATAAGTATCACAGGAAAAACAGGATCAAGTGATCTAATGCACTGTCAGCRTTAGCAAATCTTCCCATCCAGTGTTTTGTTTGCACCTCGGAAGATTTTGCAGATGAAATGAATATGGGCAAGTGTCTTAATTGCCTAGAATTATTTCGTTCTCTGGTAGAGGACCGTATGGTCAAGGTGTGGATCCAGACCAGACTGAGGATATTTGGGTGCTTAGGTCAGAAAGAGGTTTAAGAAAATCAAACAAGAGCACTGATTTTTAGATTCTCCAATCTGAATTCACTACAGTCTCTATTACTTGCTGTTGTAAATACATCATCATAATGCAAAATCAAATCACAGMGTGTTGTGTTAGGCTAGACTATTAAAGTAGAAGCCTGTTTCAAACCAATTTGTAAAAATGTTTTTAGGCTTCAGTCAAATTTGTTGCATTCACAAGTAAAAAACCCAACATCACCAAACATTTTCCAGTCCAGCAAACTCAGTTTAAGATTGTGCTAGTTTTGACTGGGGTGGAGTTGATTTTCCTCATAGCAGCAGTATGGGACTGTGTTCTGGATTTGTGCTGGAAATGGTGTTGATAATTCAGATGTTTTAATTATTGKTGAGCAGTGCTCACACAGAGTCAAGGCCTTTTCTGCTCCTCACACTGTTCCAGCAGGCTTRGAGTGCACAAGAAGTTGAGAGGACAACAGCTGGGGCAGTTGACCCCAGCTGACCAAAGGGATATTCCCTGCCATATGGCATCATGCTCTGTGATAAACTGGAGATGGAAGTTGGCTGGGGACTGACTGGGCATTGGCTTGGTGGTGGTGAGCAATTGTTTTTCATCAGCATTGCTTTTTCTTGGGTATAATTTCTCTCTTTTTTTGGTATTATTATTGTTATTATTTTTATAATATTTCAACTATTAAACTATTATTATCTCAGCCCATGAGATRACCATCCAATGATTTTCTCTCCATCCTGTTGGAGGAGAAGTGAGTGAGTAAGTGGCCATGTTCTGCTTAGTTGCTSGCTGGGGTTAAACCACCACAAGGATCCAAAAAAACAATGAGAACTTCTTTTTTTTTTCCTAACTTGCTGCATGAACCAAAGACTGTTGGGATCCTCAGTTATTCCCAATTATGCCTGATGTCTTATTGTTGAAAGAAATGGGGTGCGAAGAAAAGGTGCCTACAGCATGCTGTTTGCAAAGCAGAGTAATGATAAAACAATTGGTGCAGTGGGATTTCTCTGTCAGAGCCCTTCAGGTGTTCCAGTGCTCTTTCCTCTTGCTGTCTGTACCCAATTGTTTTATTTGTCTCTCATTTCTTCAACTTCACATCTTTTCCCCCTTTGCTCTTGCTGCCTGCACGGCTTGTTACTTAAAACACTTCTGTGACCAGAAACTGACCACCTTGTCAGATGCCAGTTTTGTCCCCAAAGGCTGGGGAATGACCTCAAACAGGGCAGAAGCATGGCCAGTGCTATTATAATGCAAATTGAACCTGTAAAGTGGTTCAAGAGGAAAAAGCCAAAAAAATGACTAGCAAGTAGCTTGTGCTTTAGACTAGTTCGCTGAAGTCAAATCTGAAGCTGATCTGTCTGGCAAACCTACTGATGTCTACATTGTCAAAATACATGAGACAACATTTAATTTCTCCAAATTTACATTAATTTCGTTGCCTTATTTTCTTTCTTTTCCTCCTACACCTGGGTGACATTTTTGAAGTGTACTTTTAAGAGCTTAATTTAATCAAATGATCCGAGGGAACTCCCTATAGATATCCATGATTTAATGCTAGATCTGTTCTAAATCTTTGCATGCCTGACAATGGCAATTGGTTTAACTCCAGTTAATTTTAAAATAATGAATACAGTRTGTTTTTTTCTGACCAGAACTGTATTTTGCTTACACAGCTCAATCAGAAATGTATCAAACAAAGGCAGGGCCCAACCATGTGTGGTGGTGAACATTCTGAGCATCCCTACCTCAACCAGAGCAGGTCTTTGTCATCTTGTTGATGTCAGTAATTGCACATATCCTCGTGTGAGATACTTGTAGCTGACTTCTAGATGACCTTGAGGACACTGGGCAAGAATTCCCTGGTGGCTGATTTATGTTTCAGTAGATATTATGTGCTCTGAAAACAAGTAGGGTCAGCATCTGAATCCGAATTTCTTTGTCTTCCCTTTCTCTTTTCCATTTGAAATTTTACCTTCCAGCTCAGAACATGTGCACTAGAAGGCAAAGAAATCTCTTTTATCAGGTTAATATTTTCATCCATATCCATGTCAGCTTTGGGCTCTTCTGCCCGCTACCCGTTTGTCACTCTTTTCAAATGGAAGAAGGAAACTCTTGGTATGGGTGCAGAAGTTAGARGAGATCTGTGCTGAATAAGAGCACCAACGCAGCTGCACAAGACTCAGCACACTTCTCATAGACAAAATGCAGTGAAGGAAAAGATGGCACTTTAAGCTAAATGAGAGATCATTATACAGCCCTCCATTCAGCTCATTCTAGGAGGAATATATACATGTGGCAGCAGCACTAGGGACATGAAGAGCTACTTTGAAAGTTGATGTGTTTCCCGGTGTTTAAGATAGGGATGTAAAGTGGAGAGTGAGAAAATTGGCTGTCCCTGCAGAGGTGCCCCCCAACYACAGCAATGTTTGTGAAACCGTCGTGCTCTTCTGCCTGTAATGAGAAAGCAGCCTGGACTGGTTCAGAGCAAATGCAGTTTGTAGGAAGCGTTTCAGACTGATGTTCTTCCCTGAGGAGGGAGTTTTCCAGGGGCCTGGCAGAGCCAGTTGACAGCATGAACAGCTCAGACTACAGCAAGGTTGTCCATATTCCCTTGTACTGTGCTGAATTGGGAAGGCATGCAAGGGAGACCTGGAAATCTTAAGGCAAAGGACTGCTCTGTGGGCTGCTTGGCCACACACAGAGGTGTACTTGTACAGAGTGATAAATGGCAACTCATGCAGGGTTCATGCTGTACTGGGAKAGCTAAATGGGCTGTGAGGGTAAGCTTTACCCTTTCCAACAGACCAATGTAAATGAYAGTTGAGGATGTTACGCAGGCAGTTGCAGTCTGTGTGCAGTCTCACGTTGTAAGAGGGCTTTACTCACTGCACTGACTTGTGAAATGCAGCAGTAAAAGCCTGTGACCGGAGGGAAAGTGGTGAGCTAGTGGTAGCACTAGATTAAACAGCGTTACGCAAACATGCTGACCTCTTCCTGAGTGGTAACCTTGAATGAGAGCTAATTCACTGGATTGATTTTATTCAGCTTGTCCATGAGAAAATAGAGCACCGCAGCATTGACTGCAACTGGCCAAAAATGCTTGTGAGCTTCAGTGATCTTTATAGAGCTTGTTTCAGCTTCCAGGTCCTTAAAGATATTGGCGATGTTATGATGAGTTCTTACTCTCCAAGTCTTCTGTTTGGCAAAAATGTATTGGCAAAAGGCACAGAATAGAAATTAATCTAAGAATTTATTGTTAGTCCAATAAAYGTTTAAAAAAGTCTAATAGTCAAAATTACTTAGTGAGTACAGGCAAACCTCATTAAAAATAGAGTTAAAACTGCTACACTAAAAATTCCCTCTTCTCTGGTGTTGCACTTACGCCTCCAGTGCTCCTTTGGGTCTTAAGATTGGTATTCCTCAAAAGGAATGGGACAGTGTTATGATGAGTTATCACCAGAATTAGTGTGATACTCATGGGAGAGGGATGTCTTTCTTCTCAGCCTGGTGTCTGCTTGGATTTCGTTTTATATGTTTTCTTAATACTATCATCTGTGATTAAATGGCTGATTTGTGTCATCTGTGTCTGCACTCTTCCCCAGAGCTGACTCTGGAGTTGTAGGCAGTTCRGTTCACAATGAATAACCATTTTTTATTACCATAAACTAGAGTTAAAGTAAAAGAAATCTAACCAAGAGTGCCTCACATTTGGACAATTGCTATCACAGGTAAACTAAGTTAAAATGTATCAAGGCCCAGAGAAACCCAGAGTATTGCCGAGTCCCTACACCGTCATGTCAATACAAACCTTTACTAGCAATGGCAAAATTACATTTATTGGACTATAAAGTCACTTTGAATAGTCTGTGAAATGCAGAGTTCAGCAAAGATTGCAAGCTCTTCTATGACYGCAGAGTCATGAATGAGCAGCAGATCTTGGGAACATGCACACTTTCCTAACTTCTCTTGAATTAGAATAATTCAAGGTCTGATTGAYTTGTATTTCTTCACTGCCGTCAGGAGGCCAGCTAACAAAAAGTATTTGATTTTTATTGCCAATATAATTTGCCCAATCAGCAGGAATACTGTGATTATTAAACCGAGAGCTATAGTTTGTAGTGCCAAGTTAAAAATTCTTGTAGCAGCCGGAGACCATAGTGTAACCTGATAAAGGTATAGGATAATTAAGAAACATGCTTGAATCTAGGATACATCACACATATAGATACACAGGCACTATTAGGCTGGTTTTACATGAGGTWGTTCACAACAATTTCTGAAAATGGGTCCATGCACAAACACAACTAGACCATATATATATGATTAGAGATTGATTAGAAACAGAATGAGAGATGTCATAGTCACATCTGCTTAACTTTTGAGCTAAGTGACTACCTGAAGACTGGAAACTAATATCTTCACATCTCTATAAAGTATTTCAATGCTATTTGCTGGCATTCTTCTGAAAACACTCACTGAATATTCCATTTTCTTTGGCAGTCTGTGTTCACAGATGCACATCTTTAATAACAGAAACCCCTGTTATACATTTACAAAATTATCTGATCAGCTTCCTACAAACAAGAACTTTTCCATCWACTCGATACATGACTATGTATTTTACATATATGCAGTTCTCACCACGTACAAAATTCAAGATGCTTTAGAATACCTCCCATACAACTGTACRTAAAGGGTACATTTATTTTAAAAATGTGATCTTTTAATGAAAAAAAAATACTACATTGATCCATCTTTTATGTTTTAAAAGCATTTGCAGTTTCAGCTGTACTTGTAAATATATGTATGTTTTAATGTTGCAAGTATAGCTATTAATGTCTAGGTGATCTGTTAGGTGTGGTTACTTTCAAGGAGAGGATATAGAAAATTCATCATCTGGAGATGAGAGAGCCACAGCCTTCCAGGCTCCCTCTGCCAATATTTCATCCCCCTCATGGTAAATAATTTTTCGTAATCCCTGGTCAGAATTTCTCTTGGTCTAACTTCTGTTGTCTCTTTCCTGTCCTTGTGCACATCTAAGAAAAACCTGTCTCTGTCTTCTCTGTAGTCTCTTGTGAAGCATTTCCCAACAGCAGTGGATTGCCCTGCCCTCTTGTTCTTTTCAAGGCTGAAGAASCACAGTGTCCTTGGCCTCTCCTCACAGGTTTCCTGCTACAGCCTCTGCTGGAGTAGTGCCAGTAGGTTAATGTCTTTCTTGTACTGTAGGAGATGCAGAAATGAAATATTTTTTTTTTATTTATAGCATCTATTTTTTATCATATAGTTACTGTTGGCATAACACACTTAGAATCTTCTGCAGTTGTTCTTTCTTTTTGAGTTTTGTCCTGTTTGGTTTAGTTGGATGTGCTTCTACTTCAGCTTTCAGTTTTGTTCCTCTGAAGTCCAAATGTCTCCTTGCACTGACAGCTCTTTAGTTATCTCCCTTGGGTTAGATAACGCACATTTCAGCATTTTATAGGTTTCTAAGTGACCCACCTCCCCCCCTCCTCCCCTTTTTTTTTTTCCCCTTCTCTTTTCTACTTGCAAAATCTTGTTCTGCTTCCTGGATAGATCTTCAAGAAGCTGGAACCCAAGGTATGGTCCCATCTGAAGAGCTGGTTAACACAGTGCTCTTGGACCTACAAAGTTTAGGACAGAGAATACCTGGAGGAGAGAATCCAGGATTTTAAAATGACAAGAGTAGGAGTTTGACTCCATAAAATTTCTGACAGCATTTGGCTCTGCCGTGCTGCTGTATTAGAGTGGTTTTGAGTTTCATCTGCAAGTCACTGAGAACAGAAGATATGCAGGACTTAGCAGAAATTATTCCACCTTTTGAAGGATCAAGCTCTTGAAGAACCGCCCCCCCCCCCACTGTTAGGAATATGACCTCTTCAGGTACTTAAAATTACTTAATTAGCATTATAAACATGAAAAAGAACAAGACCATTCTATCAAAGGTAATAGAGCTGTAATTGCAGGTGTTACAGAATTTAGTACACTGTTTCCACTGTTTGTTTTAAAATGTTTTAAAAGATTGTATAAAGAAGGGAAGCAAGCAAGATATCAGGTAGTGGGTTTTTTCCCCTCCATGTTTTTGTGAACTAAGAATAGAGAGAACACATAACAAGCATCTTGCTATTCAGTTGGCCCATGACAAGTAGTGCAGCTGCATGTAGTGTTCAAGAACATCTGTAGAATCATGACACATGCAGAATCCCCCCACACTGAGAGCGTGACATTAAACGAAAAACAATTCAGTTGTAGAAGCAATATAAATACATTTTATATAATCTTTCTCCACCTTCTCATCCCCTTATGTTTTGAATCATGTTAACTACAGGATTCTGTCACTTCTTCACAGCATCAGTAAAAAAGTGACTAAGCATTTCAGAATTAACCTCTTCTTTCATTAGCAGCTAGGATGCMGGTATTTCTTATCTGAAGAAACAAAAAAGAATGAATAACCAGTGGCAGAAATGCGCTAGACACCAGAGCTTACTCCAAATGGAACTTGACATGGTTTGCAGATGCAATTTAACTCTTGAGAAATCAAAGGGTGATTTTCTGTGTCAGCATCTTGTGTGGTTGTTCAGTTTCAAAGTGAGCAGTGGGATTGCTGCCAGTCTTTACTTCACCCATGTAAAGGACAACACAAAGTACTGTGATGTGTGATATCACAAAGTGCTATGGAAAAATATGTCTGAAATGTATAGATTTCAAAAGTAAGGGGAATCTCCTTGCCTGGGATTTTGTGGGTTTCACAGTTTACAGTTCAAATGCAGCTCCGGTGGAACTTGGTAGCTGACTCTTTAAGCTCTACATGGTCATAAAGAAGGACTGTGCCTTTTTCAAAGTCCTTGAAGGCTTTCCACAAAAAATATTTTAATGAAATATTTGCTTATTTTTCTACTGTTTGCTCTCTGAAATAGTTTCTCTGCAATCTTCAGATTTTAAAAGTAAGAAATTTTATAATTGCAATGCAAACACTGATTTTTCTAACATCTGAGGTTGTCCAAAGACTATGTGATGATTATACCATGGCAAGGCAAACGCATGTTATGAATGCCTGCATCATCATCAGTTTGTTTCTTTGAAACATCTTACTTTCAGTCTTTAGGATAGCTCAGGCCTGAAACTACCTTAAGCTCCAAGATAATTTCCAAATTTTTTATGCAGTCTGTAAGACAAGCATGAAGCTACAAGAGCCAGCTATCTTGGTCATAATTTTCAACTCCTTGCCCATTAAACTCCTGCACCCCAACTCCAAAAACACTATCCTTAGGCATGTTCTCTTAAGTATTTTATTGATAACATACATTTTGAGTTTACTGACTCGCTGATACTCTTTGGTCAAGTCTTTTGAACTCATGTTTTATGCAACATCTGAAAATACCTTGTTTTCCTATTTCAGAGAAACATACTGTWCACAAATCAGAAGGGTTTTAAAGCACTCTGATGATGGAAGAGATATRCAAGTACAACTGATATTACCTGATGACATTTGCTTACTGGTAAGCGTATATTTATTTCTTAATTAAATTAGATATGATTCCTCATTTAATAACAATGATTTTCAACATCCACTTCCTGGTTTGCATTTCCAGTAACTGCTTGCACAAAATACACAGTCATGTGCATCAGTATAGCAGAAAGGAACAGCACAAATCCTGCAGAGCTGAAAAATGCTTTTAACTTTTCAGTATCCGCAACTTTCACATGGAGAGGTGCACRTCCGGTGGCCAGATGTGACTGCAGTCAGCTGTGGCCACTCCAAGCTAAAAATAAGTGTCTGAGCATCCTGCTCACTATCCTTCCACTGCAGTGCTGTGTTCTAGCTGGTCTCTTGGGCAAGTGCTTCAACAGCTCCTTGTAGTCCTGGGCTCCAATTAATAATGTAAACAGTGGCACCATTTTTAGCAAGTTAGCACTATAAGGAGTTGTGGAAAAATGTACCAGGRAAAGCTACATTTATATGTAAAATGGAGCACTAGAACTCACCTCTTGCAGGTTTTACTTTAAATAAATTGAAGAGTTTTGTGGTGATTTAAAAAGTTTTATTTTATTTTCRTTGTGATGGAGACAGTGATTCTTTGAGGGAAAACACATACACATAGATATATTCACTGTGGATAAGTGAATTGAAAAATAAAGATTATGAGATAAAGTTAGTTTGGTTTTGACCCAAAGGAGCCAAATTCAGCATAAAAATTATATTATTATTATTATTATTATTATTATTACTATTATTATAGCCGATCAAATTATATTAGTTGTTTTTCTTTGCTCATATTTTTGCTGCTGTGTCTTGTTGTTTTCAGCTTCTCAGCCAGAAGAATATCCCAAAGCAAATTACTGTCAGAAGCCAAAAATTGTATCCATAATTCATCCTAAAGMACTGTCAACTTAATTTTAAAGTAATTTTTCTGCTTTCTGAGTTCAGGCTGCAGTGGTAAGGTTGCAAATCCATAAATCAAACTACAGGAAATAAAGGAAATACATACCTCCATTCTCCTAAAACTTCATTGTAAGCATAGTTTTTATTAATTTTAAACTTCAAGTACTAGAAAGAAACAAAATTGTGAACTCTCTTGTGTACAGCTGTACACATCTGTTTTGTGACTCCCAAGCCATCTTCTGGGCTATAGAGAAGTTTTTGTAGGTTTATAATAGCAGAAATAAATTTAGATTGTGTATTGCTCTGAGCACAGAGAGGAGCACATGTGTGTATTTGGGTRTTAGGCTCAGCCTGGTGAGGCCTGTAAAAGGCACACTGTGCTGTGAGATCTCCTGCATTTGCAAGTGCTGTTCCAGGGCCCTGTGCAGATTTGAGGACACTCATGAAATGTCCTCAGTTTCCAAATGTTTCCAAACTCACCTCATACATCTCCAGTGGCAGTGTTGCTGATTCAAGTTCTTTAGCTCYAAGAGACACATCAGAGAGCAGGTGTGGAAGCCTTGTGTGGAGAATCACTCAAAGCCTGGTGCATCCTGAGTCCCTGAGTGCAAGAAGAGCAGCCTGGCAGYGAGTGTGAGCATGCTGTTGTTTCTGCTTTTCCACACACTGGGGCAAATCATGCAGAATTCCTTGTCCCAGGACTCAGTTTATCTCCACAGAAGGAGCGGAGCCCCAGTGTGTGTCCCGGCTCAGAACTGCCACCAGCAGCCACTGAACAGCAGCCACGTTCTGAATCTCAGCACACCACGAAAATCCTCCTTTAATCAAATGCTCCTGGGGGAGCAAGGAATTCAAGATGCACTTCCAACCTGGGCTGGTGCACAGCACTGGGTCATACTTRGCATGAAGAGATTTCTGCTTGTCGCTGCAGTGTGACGGTCGGTGGACACTAACAAGCAAAACCAACAGGCAGCACATGAAGTAGCATAGGAACGTAAGGGCAGTGAGAAGAGGCGAAGCTACAGGACTGAGTGGGGCACTGTGGTGGCTGGATTAGAGAGCATTTTGCTTCTCAGCTTGAAYTGTTTAATTAAGGAATTTCACAGTAATTTTGACTAAGCTTAATGAGTAACAAATTCAGTGCCCTGGCTCACTAAAATCTTTCTTGCTGTCTGAATAAGCTGCAAAGCTTGGAGCTGGAGGAATTCAGTGCCTTAACTGCACTTTCTCTCCAGCCTGCACTGTAGGTAAGTGCTGTCCTGTGGCAACCTTTTTGAGGTCAAGTGATTTAGAGAGCTTAGACAAGGCTGGGGTTCAGGATCCCTATATTCAATCCTACAATCCTGAGTAGCAGAGGCTCTGAGGAAATATTTTCTGACATTTACTAGAGGGGCAGGGGAGGGAAGGGAGGACTCAGCTATCAGGAGAGATAGTAGGTACAGCTAAACTAGAAGGAGGTGAAGGGCTCAGGAATATAATGAGGAGGTGGGGGAAATGACACTGGAATGAAAGGGTGAGTATGAGATGCACACTCATCCTGGCCTTCCTCTGTTCAAAGCACTCCTTCCAAGGGTGGGTACAAGATTTGAATAGAGGGGATGGATGTCAAAATATTTCCATAAGGAATGTAGTACAATAAATCAGAGAAAAAGGGCAGAATGGATGCAAGGAGCAAATGGTAGGAGAATTATTTTAGTTCTAAGTGAATGATTATGTCTCCTGAGTGATTACACATCAGGATGGTGATGTGTTGGGAAAGATTGCTCAGCTTGATAGGAAGGAGTGCGCAAATTGCAGTCATTGAATTGTAGTGCATGCAAGGGTGCAAATAAGATAAGAAAAATAGACGTAAAAATCCAGCTGGAGTCAACGTGTCTTGGGTGCTGCAATCCTTGGGAGTTAAGATAACTATCATACAAGTGTAGGAACAGTTTTCAGAGGAAGCTGCTTCAAATATTTGAAGAACATAACAGAGAGAGAGCTGATGAAGAAATAACAGTCTATTATAAATACTCTGAACATAACTTGCGAGTATGGGTTAAGTACAATATCAATAATTTCTTCCAAGTTTCTGCCAAACTAGGAAGRAAGGAAATATCTCTAGTATGACACACCTGTAGAGTCATCCCAGTACAGGGCTGGTGAAAGACAAGMGATATGGCAGTATATGGCATCTCATTCATAGTTTGATGAATGGAAAGTAGGAAAGGGCTTTAGCAGAGTTGTAATGGTTGCTGGGGCATTTACACTTTGGGCAACATCAGGCATTCAAAAGAAAAATAGTTTCCATGTTTCCTTCATATCTGTTCTTCAGTCTTTATTCTCACTAGCACTTGTCCTTTTTTGACTCAAATAGATAATTTATACATTGAGATAGATGTTGCTTTTATCCAGTTGTTCCCCAGTGCTGAGGTTTGATCTTATGCCTAYGATGACTGTAAATATAAGACCAGGGACTTTTTATGTGGCTATAGAATTGCCAGACACTGCTGTCACTTTTCTATTTAGCAATTATTGTAGCATTCTTCCACTCAGTGACTGGATCAAGACCTTTTTCCCCTGAAATAGTGACCTGGAGTAATAAAAGTTAAGTTTTAAATTTCTACTTACAGAAGCTAGTATGTCTCAGAATTCACTCAATTGTGTTTTGTTGTTTTTTTTTTTTTTGTAAAAATAAGCAGCATCACTGGGAAAAATTTATTTCTCCTTACTTCACCCAAAAGTCAAGGAGAAAAAAAAAGCTGAAGATGCCTGCACTGTATCCAACAGTCCTTATTTTGCCTCCAAAAGGTTAGTGGGAGCCTAGTATTGGGGARTCTCTGAACTCTGCACCATGTGGAGCAAGGTCAGCAATTACTGTGTGAGCCATTGCCAGTTGTTCTTTCAGATGTTTAAAATTACAGTTATATTRCTTTGTTTATATATTTGTATTTTTTTCCCAGGCATTTTGTGAGAACATGGAGCTCTATGTCACAGCACCTTTTTTTCATGGGTTAAGCCAGACTGTTGCAGCACTCCCAGGTTCTGCTGCCCAGGCACTTTCTGCTGAAACAATCCCTTGGTACGGTTGAGGGTCAGTCACACGGTGCTGGTTGGATTATGTGCTGCCTGTTGTGTCCACAAAGRTATGGGAATATAGCAAAGACAAGAGAGTAACAAAGCTTTAGTGGTTTGCTGTCCCAGACAGTCAGTGGAGTAAGCTGGAACAAACTGCAGAAACTCTGAGTTATTTCCTCAGCTGTCCAGCATTCAGGGAGATCCAGAGCACGRGGACTGTTGCTGCCACTGACGCCATTGCCCTCCTTCTCCAGACTGGATTTTTGGCCAAAGTTAATGATTCATAAGATTCTGTGCTGGTTTCACTGTGAGCTTCCACATTTGCATAAGTAAAAGCTTCTGCTGCTTCTGTAGGGAGATTCTTAGTGATATTGCAGCACAAAACATTGATATTATGTAATTATGGCAGTTCATCTTAACTTAAATGAAATTGTTACTTTAAACTTGCTCTAAGTGGCTCACAATGTAACTTTTGTATGACACACCTACAAAACAAATGAGTTAATCACAATATATGTCATTTTTAATTTTTCTCTTTCATTTTTCTTTCAGTCATTCTCTCTTTGTAATTAGCATGAAGACTACCCTTCAGTCAAAACTAGCCACCTGGAAAGYTTCAGCTTGTAATATGCAGCTTTTTTTTGTGAATTATGAATGTGCAAAAAAGAGACCTTTCTCCTTACACCCACTTCCTTGCATAATTCAAATATGAATGAATGAATTTTATTCAGGCTTGCAAAAAAAAAAAAAAAGTCATATTTCAGCTGATAACAAGCATGAAAAATTTCAGACGAAAGGGATTTTTTTTAAAAAATAATATTCTGAGCATGGGAGAACAGCAGGTTAAGACACAAGTCTCAGTGCAGCCTTAACTATAACAATTGCTATCAAGCAAATACTATAACCAAGCACTAAATCTTCCTTTGTGCTGCCCTGGTGCACAGTAACAGGGACAGAGTAGAATAATAAAAGCTGGTCCCCTTATGCAAACAGCAGGGCACAGCACTTGACAGAATACAAGAAGAAGGTGAGCCTGCCTACTGTTCTGGCTTGCTAACCATATTCCCAAGATCTGTGGGTTAGTTGTCATCTCTACTCTAATCAGATAGCAAAAGCTACTTCAAACACTAGCAAAGGGCATATTTTGGTCCTTCCCAGAAGAACATTTTACCAATTCTTTGCCTCCAAATATACTATTTGATTAAACAAAGTGTTTGAAGGAATTCATATAAGCAACCTGATGGTTCAACAAGTCAAAAAGGGAATGGAATTAGTGTCAGGCTTTTTTCTGATTAACCGTGTATTTTAAAAATATGTATCTGCGAAGAAGGTATTATCTGTGCAAAGCARAATGAGATTTGGGCTCATGCCAGTTCCACTTTGAAAATAAACTATCCCAGTGAAGTTACCCTCTGGAACATTTYTGTATCACGTTCTCTCTTGTTCCTAATAATGATTTGGGGATAAGTCCAGCTCTCCTTTTCTACCCAGAAAACAGGATTAAAATTCTTGTTCATTTGCTGTGTCTATTTAAAAAATTCCCATTACAATGGCTAAACAGTAGTGAATAYTTAAGTATTACCTTGCAGATTCGCAGATCCACGTCGATTAGAGGAGCAATAGACAGGATTTGCAAGTGGCAAGGCTGGACACAAAAAATTCCCTTCCAGTCTGATGTGAGTTGACTGTTGCAAGTTGAGCTTGGCAGCAAGTGACCAAAATTGAGTTGTCAGCATCCTCCTGCRTAGTGGAAGAAGTTGTTGCTTTCTTGTGCAGATGCAAGAGTTTCTGTGGGAAAACAGRACATAATCACAGTTCTGAATGTCTCTGTGGATTGGTAATGTCTCTAATACATAGGTCACTTGTGCAAATTCAGTCCCAGCTGGATGGGAAATTATTGAAAATGGTTGTTTTTTGATTGATATAAAATGAGTTGTCAGCTTGGTTCAATACTCCAGGGCAGATGTCCATAGCATAATTGGCACCTGTCAGAAGCAAAGAATTCCTTGGTACAGAGTAACAACTACTCATGCTACCACCCAAAACAGTCCTTGAGTGCCAGGGCTTAGAGAAGAAGGCAGAAAAAGAAAAATACTTTTGGGCAGGATCTTTTATGCCATAAAGTCAAGAAGAGGTTTGACATGCCACTTGGGGCAACCTTTTCCCTGGGATCCTGGCTAGACACTCTCAGCTCTTCTGCTGTTTGGTCAACACTTTCTCTAAGAATTAGAAAAAAACWCACATTTGCTTACTTATTGTTATGGTAAACAATATTTTTTATTGTTTACCATAACAATAAGTTTTTATTTATAAAGACCAGTTACTAAAGAAATTTTTACATGTTTGCTCATTGTAAAAAAAGCTGTAAATAAAGTAGTTTTTGTATATCTTGAGAAATTCTCCTCACAAAAATACAACTAGAAAAAGAAGAGAATATCTTCTTAGCAAAAATAAGTCAAAGAAAYAGCCAGCACTGACAGTACCGCAGTGTCAGTATTACACTGTTCGTTGATAGTAAACAGTGATCCATTGTTTACCACAGAATGGATTAAAATGGATTTTTTCCTGTAAGTCACTAAATAGCTGTCATATGGTCATTACTGCCTTTGACCAAGTAGGGTACAGCTAACAACAGGAATGAATTCTACTTCCCATCACCAATCTGTTGAGCTGGCCACCTTCTTCATGGGGCCGGTGCTTTGGGAGGTACCAGCTGAAGGACTTTCCATTAAAACTCATTTTACTGTCTTCATCTAGTGCATGGCTCAACTTTCCTTCTTTCCTTTCATCTCTGTTTCCTCCTTTAGATTATTTTTCATTATGCCTCCCCCCCAGCATACCCACACTTTGCCTTTCATCTCTCTACGTATGCTATTCCAGCACTTGTCAAGCCCAGCAGGAGGCACATGGGAGAACCAAACAATATGATATGTTAGGTGGAAGAAAATATTAGAACAATCATTTATTGTCACACTTTAAAGAGGTCTGCTATGTTATTTATTTTATTATTCTGTATTAGGTACATGGTTTAGTTTTACAGGCATTATTAATCACTAAAATACATTACACTTTCAGCCAGGATGTGAACATTTTAAAAGCATTCATCTTGCTTCTTTAAACAGAAACAATGGGCCCTCTGCACTGCCCTCCCTCCCTTTTAGTCAATAAATCCTTTCTATTGATTCAGGAAATAACTGTTAAACCCTGTTTTATATTTTAAGTTTCACTAGCCACAGTCAGCCATATAATTTTGCTTAATAACAAATGGATCCTCTATTTTTGCTGTTTASTAGGTGTTTGGATATCAAACTCAGCTTGAAAGTATTGGGTAGAAGAGGACAAAACCTATAATGGCAGTGAGCCACCACAAGATTTCCTAAATGAGTGCTGCAATAAAATGAAGTATCTGTAAAAAGTGTATATATGTGTGTGTATAAAAAAAMCAGTCATATCAGTAGATGAGTGATGAATGAAAAAAATCTGTCAATGAGTATGGATTCCCTTGAGCCAGCCTGGATCAACAGAAAATACAGATTTTCGATAATTCATGGCTTTGGTATTATTTATTCTCTTCTGAAATATCCATTGCAAATCTCAGAAAGATAATTAGGGAATTATCATAAGTAGTGCAAATTGTGTTAGATTCTRTGTATCCCAACCCTGGTCAGAATCATTAGTATTGTTTAATTRTTACAAATATAGTCATTGCATTTTAATAAATTGCCTTCGTTGTCAATATCCACAATCGATTACTTCTCTTAATGTTCGTGGATAGGTTAGTTACCAGGTAATCTTACAGTTAATATGTACAACAAGRAAGCAAAAATGTAAGAAAATGCAAAGGTCAAAACCATGTTTCTATTATGAAAAAAATGAATGATAATGACATAATTTTTTCAGCTCATCAGGTTCTTTGCTAAGTGCCTCTGTTATTGCCAGATCAGTAGTGTRTAACAAAGAAGTGCTTTCTGTAGGCTGCTTCATTAGCCTGCCCTGTAGGACCTCACCTCAGACCTTTCACTAATCTGTTGGCCAGCTCAATAGCCTTGTTAGTTCTATTCACTTCTTCCTGGCAGCGGATTTTCTCAGCTGTAGCTCTCTCAAAGGCAGTGGTTAAGGCAGCCAGGATTGTGTCTAGTTCCTTCAAATAAAARCAGTAACAAACAACTCTGGACATTGTAAGAACGCATAAAAATATTTCTGCTATCCCATTTTATATTGCTGAAAGTTGAATTACACAGTGCAAGAAAGGTGTAAACATTAACTGTGCTCAGAATTTTGTTTAGGTCATGGTCCAAAGGTGGATTCAGGAAAACCTGGGTAAAAATGGGGCTGGTCTCCTGATTTCACCCACTTGTTCAGAACAGCCTTCAAAATGAAATTACAAACTTGATCTTATATCAGTAAAAAAAGGAATGTCCCCTTCTCCCTGAGGATTCTGAAATGAAATTAAATATGCTTCTTATTACAGCTGTATATCCTGTATAGGKGAACCAAAATTTGAAAAGACAGCTGTTTGGAAACTAAAGAAAACGAGGGGTTAAGGATGATAGATAAAATACTTGAAAATGCCCAAGTCTGTATCCTTTGCTGACTTTCAGTTAGATTATGCTYCCCAGTGCACAAACTGTTTCTGAAAACAGCCAGAAATCCTCAGCCACCTCAGATTTGGGAGCAAGCAGCTGCTGATGTCTGATACATCAAAGCATTTAAGCACACAAACAGTCCCACTAGGTCAAAGCCTTAGTTATTCCCAGAGGGAGGAGTGGAAGATAATTCAGCATGGATGACTGAGCA
The DNA here is from genome assembly GCF_030028575.1 of Malurus melanocephalus. Lineage (NCBI taxonomy): Eukaryota > Metazoa > Chordata > Aves > Passeriformes > Maluridae > Malurus > Malurus melanocephalus. Next base: position 445,254 of record NW_026623262.1, read on the forward strand.
CGAAGACAAGGCAAGAACGACGTGCAGCTCCAGAGAGTCACAGCCAGAACACCCAAATGACTCTGAGTGCAGAGGATGAACTGTCCGGGGAGCTGATAAAGGAAAGGTCAGGAGGGTGCTGTAAGGCCCTGGCATGGCGAGCACTCCAGATCTGCTGTCACTGGGTGCTCGTGAGCACAGCCAGGGGCTGGAGCTGGGGCCATTCAGGCAGCCAGAGAAGCTACTCCCTCCAGCAGCACGTATGTATTCCCTTCAGCTTGGCAAATATTTATCCATGCAGTTCTTCTGAACTCAGCAGTATTCCCCAGGGAAGCTCAGAGCTGAGTGTGATTCCCGGGAGTGGGCTGTGCTTTCTTCTGGCTGTGCTGCCGACGAGCTCTGTGCAACTTGGGAAGGCCAAGGGTGCCCTTGGGAATCTCCTAGAGAAATGGTGAATGSGTGCCTCAAGTCTTCCTGAACTGGGAATGCCATGAGGTGGAACCTGTGTGGATTGTAGGACATCAAAAAGAACTTTGTGGTGGGACAGATAGCTATTTTATTGGGAAGGTCTGGACAAATTTCGAGTAAATTACAGCAAAAGCATTTCTAAATGGGCCCAGCAGTTTCGCAGCACCCCCACAGCCTAGAGGGCCTCAGGAGTGGCAAAGTGGGGACACGTCACCTCCTGCTGCCATGTATCCCTAGACAAGGAGAGCACAGGCAGTGCCTGTGTTAGAAACGCGTCCTTTAGGCAGACTGAGGCACTGACCCAATCCTGCCTCTCCTTCCTGCACAGGGAAGACCCAGGCACCGACTGAGAACYCGCCATGCATGAAGAAAAGCGCCTGCTATGGTTCCAAGGCACATTATGTGTGGCTGCAGAGGCTGAGGATGTTATCCCATCATTTACTTGAAACTAAAAAATGTTAGTGAGTGATAAAGTGTACCTCTGCCAGTATTACAATGAATCATGTGGGRAAAACCTCTGACAGAGGAAGGTATTACAGATAATTGAATTTTAGAGGCTTCTAAAATGACCAAAGGAAGTATTTTTAAATACATCTAGTGGTCCTGACTCTAAAGTTCATGTTTTTGAGTCAATCAGGATTCCAGCTTTCTCCGAGATTTCTGTCTTCCACTGCAGTGAACCTTATTGCTCGATATGTGTATACATTGCCTAAACAGAAACGAAGTTTTCAAATGGTAGCAATATCTCTGTCTGCAGGTGAGATCAAGGACAAACACTTAGGCACTGAAGCTAAGGGAATGCAGAGAGAAAAAATGTGGAAAAGCTTCCTGCTGTTCTGAGCATGGATGCTGCAATGCTCATGGTGGTTAGCAGAACTCGCTTGAAGCTTTTTTTAGAGGTAGTTCAGGAATTAGGAAGGCTTTGTTACTGCAGTTTTGGCTCTACCGGACCAGACTGAAACCYATTGTGTGCTACTCTTCCCTCTGACCATTTGGTGTTTGGCAAACCTTCCTCTAAAAGAAAAAAAATAAAAGGAGCTATTGGAAGCAAAAAAYTAAGTGAAAGACAGAGATRTAAAAGAACACATTTGTGTGTATATACATATATACATATATACRTATATGTCCCTCTGTGTGTGTATGYATGTATGTATTTATGGTTGAACAACAGAAGAATTCCAGTTCATGAAGGTCAAACCCAGAACTTGTGAAAGGCACCAGAGGCAGTGGAAGTGCTTGCAGGAGCCATATGGGGAACTGGAGTTGCCAGCTCCTCCRTGAATTTTTTCAAGGTTTTATCATATGAAACACTGTGTACCAGGAAAATAATGTAGCAGCTCACTGTTGGGTACCATCTCTTCCCTCTCATCTTTTTCTACCTCATTTGCAATACGGGCACCCCTTCTCAGTACCTTTACTCTGCTGGCAAGGTATCTGTGATGTGGAACTGATTTTGGGCAAGACAGAGAGGCCAAACTGCAGGTGAATAGCAGAGCTGCACAGAATCACTTCCTATTCAAATGGAAACCCAGAACAATCAGGCCCTTAATTTGTTACAATTCACTATCCACATTTTTGACTTTCTGTAAATAATGTGTTAAATGGATAAAAGAATATACCATTTTTCCTTCTTTGCTCTGAGTTACTGATAACAAGTTCCTTCCCTTACAGTTTGTGCATATAAATGTGATTAATGTAAAAAAAAAAAGTGCCAAAATCTCTTTATCTTTTTCTCTTTTTTTTTTTTTTTTTTTTTTTTTTTTTTTTTTTTTTTTTTTTTTCCTTTTCAAAACAAGGGGAAATTCAGTATAGTTTCAGTGCCACAGTGATCAAACAGTGTCACATCACTATGGCAATTGCTGCCCAGGCCAGGAATACAGATCAGCTTTAATTGTGCAACGCCTTATTGCTGGTGCATGTCAATCAGAACCTATGAATTGAGAAAAATTTGCTCTGTTCATTCTGTTAAATGATGTATCCAATTAAACCTGTTAGAATTCATGATCTTCAGTCAAGGTTAAATGAAAGTAGTTACTCCTGTCAGCTAGGTGATTAAATGCTGCCTACATCAGGCACATTTATGTGCAAAATTAAAATTTTGGTATAAAGCATGAATCTTTATGCATGCCAGTTAATTATCTTGCGGTTCCTCCATTTATTAAATGCCCACTGCATTTCTTCTTAATCATCAGCTTCCTTTCAAAACTTATTTCATACACTACATTATACCAAATTTCAATGTTTAAAATGAAATGCTTTCTCAATGAAAACTTCCTCTTTTCAAGGGTTTGGCTGTTGCTATGTTACTAAAGATGGCCATTAACAGTTTTTGAGTCATTATGCAGAAGGTCTATTCGTGTTGTTTTGCTCARTTCTGGGAGAGCATTATAGGAATCCCTCGCGTTGCTCCTGTGGGGCAGTTCCTCCTCTGCAGAGCTGAGTTCTGCTGCACATCAGCCAACTTCAGCACGGGGCAGGGCAGCAATAGCATCCCCCGACCTTGTGCAGGACAGGCAGGGCTGTGGGGCAGCGCAGCACCAGGGGCCTGGGCT
>NW_026623262.1:448611-500812 GCF_030028575.1 Malurus melanocephalus
GGTCTGCACTGGGGCCAGCAAAGGTCTGCACTGGGGTCAGCAAGGGTCTGCACTGGGGCCAGCAAGTCCAGGCTGCACCTGCAGCTACCAGAAACAGTGGAGCATTCAGGCAGGGCACCACTAGTTCCCTGAGCCCAGAGCTCAGAGGGTTGTCCCCATCCCCTGCCAGCCTTCAGAGCTGTCTCAGAATTCCCTTTGGCTTGGCAATCTGATGCGTCCTGTTTGCCCCAGGCAGCTCCCATATTGCAATATCATATTTTAATTAGGAGAAAAATTATATGTTGCATGCTTGAATTAAATTAAATTGCATATTTATATTTATAAGACACAGTATTGGCAGGATTTAAATGCTATATGAATTGAAGAACCAGAATACAGGTGTATTATAGTGATTTGTAGCTGAAACATTTGCTAGAAATGCACACAAAGCAGAGCAGTACCAAATGCTAATTTAATACCCTAAGACAACAGTCTGTGCTCTTGTGAGCACAATTTCCCATATTCTGTGTGAGCATTTATCCCCTTTCTTTATGAAAAGGTATTAAGATCTTTTGTTACAAACAAGCAACATAAAAAAAATATGTCATACCACTTCACAACTACTAATGAATAATATCATTTAAAACAGACTGGGAAATAAACTAGTATAACATATTCTACTCTACTAGTACTATAAATATTCGCAAGGTTGTTATTAAAGATAAATGCACACAGTAATTTTCTACTTGTRGGTTTTACAGGTATAATTTTGAATCATACAATATTTTTTAAAACACATCACAAGCATGGAAACCAACAAAAAGACTGACTGGCAGCGATTCCTTGTGATCAATAGCTGACGTCTCCATCTATCTTTGAGGGCCCACATAAATTATATCGTGGCAGTGTGAACCTTCAGGAGGAGTGATGTGATTAACTTGTTCAGGGTCACAATGGGGAGGGTCTGATTTTACATACAGATTTTACACCTGTGGCATTGCCCTTCTGTGGCTGCATTTGCAGGGGTACATTCTGCAGCTGCCAGCACCACCCTGAGGTGCTGCCAGGGGGATGGAGGGCTGTGGGCAGCTCAGCTGCAGCTCTGCATTCCTGAGGGGCAGCTTATTCACTCTTCACTGAGATCCAGAGCTGGGGTGAAGTATGAACGTCACGCACAGATCCGTGCCCAGCCTGAGAGCATTCCTGGGAAACCCTGGTGCAGTCGCAGCACTGGCTGCTCCAAGCTGCCCTTCCCAGACCACAACAGCCTCCACTCCAGGCCTTGGAAAGCAGACAAAAAGCCCCCTCCTCTGCAGCTCCCCTAGAGCTGCAAATAATGGACTTCTCTTTCCAGGCAGCTGMAGAGAGAACCACAGATATTTTTTTGTTTTGTTCAGCAAATACAAGCTCTAAGTTAAAGCCTAGCATCTTTAGATGCCTCAACAAAAGAGGGAAAAAGGGAATACACACTTAAAGAGAATAATTTCTTGGAGGCTCTGACAGGAGATGGCAAGGCGCCAGGCAGGGTAGTTGGAGAATAAGCCTCTTTGCAGGATTCTGGGATGTCTGTTGCTGAACTGCTTCAACTCACTTGAACTATCTAGAACTCATATTTAATTCTTATTCTTCTTTCTCTACATATTCTTACTTTCACTCCAGTCCTCCAAAACCAGACATCATAAGCTGTGAACCCCAGGCCCAATGTGCCTTAACATTACCCCATGAAACAATACTGGCAGGACAATTTATTTCTGCTCAAAACAATCTCCCCATCCTAAAATTGTGATTGTTAGGTTAGCATCCCATTGAGATGAGAAGAGGAAAGAGCTGCACTTTCAGGTTGTGCCTAAAATTTTAAGGAAGGCAAGCTGCACCGATTTATCCTTATTGTACTGTTTTATATCCACAAGAACAAAAAAAACTTCTTTTTAGTGGCAGATTAAATTGTGCAGAAATGGACTGACACTGAGAAGGCAAACACTGCAGTCTGCTTAAACAGGCTGAGTTGCACATCAAAGGCTGCTTTGCCACAAAAATATAAGTGTGTACACACTCTTGATTCCATAGGCAAYTTTATATTTAAAACATGCATACTTATTATTTTATTTGTAATACATATTAATATATATATTACATATTTTTTCAGTAAATAGATTTGCAAAGAATTTATGGTTTAGATTGTATTGATTTTCAGGAAACTTGCTTAGAAAGTAATTAAATGTATTTTATCCTTTAATGTTCTCTTTTTTGTTGTTTTGCATTGTGTTACTGAAACAAAACTAAAAACTATGGAATGGAAGGATTTTTTTTTTTTTTTAACTGAATATTATAAATGAATAGAGCAAGGGATGTTAATGTTTGTCATTTTCCTTATCTGAACACATGAATATGTTATATGCTCATTTCCATTGCAAATGGAACAACAGAATAATCATTGCAAACTGAAATGTACTGTACATTTCATTTCTTCATTTCTTTGAAAATACCACTGACAAAAATAATAAGTTGCCAGTATTCATGTTCTAAAGCTCTGCATCTCAATGAAAATTGAAGGAATTAATGGTGTCCATCCGGAATAAAGCACGGAGTGTGTTCTAGAAGGTTGTTATTATTCACTGCTGAAACAAAGTCAGGCTATGGAGCCCTGAACCATGACTGGGCAATTGTGCAAGGCACTGTACAAACATGTAGTCATCCTGTTTCTTGCACACCTCTCCTCCACCTTGCTCACACTTAATGAAAGATTAAAAAGAAGGCAGAGAAGAGATGTGACTCCTTATCATAGCTAYGTTAGTGAGGAAATACTAGAGAAGGAAAAGAGCTATTTGAGGTAAAGGAYAAATTTGCCACAAGAATGAACCTGAATAAAATGTCAGTGGTATAGTTAGAGTCACAATTAGGTTTCTGTCYATCTGAGCAGTAAGGCTCTAGAAGTGCCATGGAGCAAAAAAAAAAGCCCTCGTGAGCGTTAAAAAAAATCACTCTGAGTTTTTTAGCTTTCTATTATTCAGTGTTTACTTTGCGAAGTGCAGTAATGTCACCTTCTCATTTGGTCCCAGAGATTAAAAAATACAATGAGAGATAGCACCTAGCCCAAAGAATTTATTTTTATCCTCATAGACAACAGAACCAAAGGAAGAAAGATCTGTAAGTGCAGGCAYCAACTCTGAGCTCAAAATAACATTTGAAGACATGGTGAAAAAACGCATGCAGGATGGCAGGAGGACTGGTACTTTTCACATAATGATGAGGCTCCGTGGGCCAGAAAACAAAAATATGTAGAATAAATAGGCAGGAATAAAACCATAGGATGAATACAGGACAGGAAAGTAAACTGCATCCTACTGAACAGAGTGGAACTGACACCCATGTACACTTGGTCTTACTGCTAATGGGACACTGGGTCACATCCTGAAAACCCTTACTTATGCAAGTAATCCCACTAAAATCAATGGGAACCRTGACTGTAATGACTGCTTCCATGTCTCCACTAGGGATTGCAAGGTCAGGTCCATTTTTTGTGCAATATTGGATGAATGCTAGAAAATCAATATCTCTATTGAGACTTCTTCTTTTGGAGTAAAAATAAACCTGGACCATTTTAAGTTCAAATGTTCATTTTTCCTGGGTGTTTTTATAAATTCCTTTTGAAAGCAAAATGGTCAAATCAAATTGAAGCGAAATGCTCATCTTTTTGGTGTGTTTTACAGCTTGTTGTTATACCYAGCTTTGTAAAACCATGTAGGCTAAAGGCAACTTCATAGTTTCATYGTATTMATTCTTTATCAGTTAAAAAGAAAAMTTTTAGTTTTAGCAATTCCTTCTATTCAGATGAGTCAGGGCTAAGGGATGAGAGGGGAGAAAGAKAATTCCAGACTCTATTGTTTTAGGATTTTTTTTTTTTAATAGAAAATATTTCGGTCCTTTTGCCTCAGAAAATTCAAAGAAAGAAGGATTTTTTAGTAAAAAGATTTTGATGCAGTCGCAGAAATGTAACTCATTGTTACAAAGCATTGCTTTGGTAGCCTGGCAGAAAACCCTACTCAATTGTGTTCACATTACAAGTTATTATTATACCTCAATCATATGGAGCACCTTCAACTATCATTTTGTTTAAAATGCTTAAACCTAGCTTGGTATATTCATTCTTAATTTGCTACTAAACTACAGTTACACCTACTTGCAATTGTGTTCAAATTGAATTTTCATACTGAAATATGTTAAATTCTTGTGTTTGATTCCCTTAYACTTCTACTTATTTGGGTTAAAAGGATATTACGATTAACCCAAGGCATACAATAGAAATATTTTAAGGATTTTCTAATAGATTTATGTTTTTCTGCAAGCCCTTGATGGCTTGAATGAAATTTTAAGATGGATTTTGTTATGTTGGAGATGTGATCAGCTTCATGTCTGGCATGAACAGTGGTTTACAAAAGAAGACATCCCACAGAAAAGARCAGCTAATTCCTAATACATTAGAAGTGTAATATTCAGCAATTAAAAGACTAGCAAATAGGAATTGGTGTGCTTTCTCTCAGAGAYAGTCCCTTGAAATTCTGAGAAAATACATCCCAAATCCATTCTGCACCTGAGGCATCGATGGTCGACGCAACTAAAATATTTTTCCCAAGAAGTTTAATTCAACAACGATTGATGGAAGGATCAGTTCTCTTTCAATCCAGCTTAATGGGAATTATGGATGATCAAGAAATAAAAATGCATTGTTACCCATGTTTCAGCTAAGGTGACTGTATTTTTTCTGGGCCAATACAAAAGTATGGACTTATCCTAGGCTTCCAGCTCAGCTGGATTTACTGGCATGCTGTGGAGCAAATCCAAGACTGTGTTCAATGCTCAGATCCTTTTACCCACCTCTGCACGGCTTGTTTCCCACCTGCTGTGTGACACATTAGCCATAACTTCTTCCCCTCTTGCACCACTGCACAAGGGACTGTGGTTTGGCTCTGTACTGCTAACAACATTATTGACAAAACAATGCTCCTAAAGTGTAACAACAAGCTATTGTAGCACTTATTTACAGAATAATGTGCACTTTTCAGATGCTCCGTGCTTCTGTTGGTTTTGGGGCTGTGTTACTCACACAACATATTTAACTAGCACTAACAGCCTGAGACTACAAAATAAGATATAATTGAAAATCCAGAACAATTGGCACCATTACAACCTCACATGAGCACAACACAATACTACAGCAAGCAGAACCTGTGTCTTCATTGTGTGCCCCGCTTTGCTTCATTATCTGATTTTTTATGTTTTTATTGCAAATAAAGTTAACCCAAAACCCAAAACAATGGACAGCCCTTTACAGGCTGTTTTTTAACTAACTGGATTTAAAAGATTCCAATTCTTGGAAGAGTATAAAAATTAGGCGTCAAAACAGGTCAGATACTTACATATATCTTTTTGATRTGCTCATATGATAGGAGAGCAGATTGATAAAGGACAGAAGAAATGCTAAATATGCACCATGACAAACAGTGAAAAATTAAGTATTGTAACTAACATTAATTACACTCTAGTAAGATGAATAGGCTGCTCATCATTAATGAGAATGTACACCTTTGTCTAAGTTTCACATCTACCTGTGATAAATGTGCTAAGAGCGATAAAATACATCATAGTAACATTTGAATTAACAGCACACTAATAGATTGACATACAAGTATGAATAAAGCATTTAATCATAAACACTATACCACACCCAACAGCAAATTTTCTTTTTTGTGTATACATCAAGTAAAAAGTATAAACATTACAATTTTATTTCAGTTTATGCTGAGATAATCTAACGGGATTATCTCATACTATCCTAATATTTGTAATGCAGATTATTAGATACTTACGTGGTGGCTTTTGGGAGACATTCAGGCAGTTTAATTAAACAGGAAGGGGAATTTCTGAATAGAAAGGGTGGGGCTTGATCTCAGGACAAACTACCCATTGATTCTTGCCCACGTGGCAGGGGTGGAATATTCAARCAGTCCTCATGATGGGTTGACTCCAATGCTTATTAAGGGATTACTTCAATTTACTCTTAATGAAAATTGAAGCAAGCCTGCTARCCTACAGTTCTTGTCTGTATCTTCAACAGCCTCCCATCCTTTCTTTCCAGTGCCTTTTTCCTGGCGGGGAGGCAGAGGGGTGATGGAGCCAGGCATGCAGGAGGAGCAGCCAGTGCTGCCCCGTGTGCCTGGGGAGCCCAGGGCTGCAGGCAGCTGGAGCCCCCCGATTTTAGAGGAGCTGGGATGTGCAGATGCCACTCTGCCATGTTCTCCCTGGCAGAAGAGACTGAGCAGGGATGGATGTTTGGCACAGAGCCAGAGTGCACAGGCAATAACTGGCACAAGTGTTCTTCCACACTCAGGGCCAAGGCTCCAACACGGCTGGAAAGGAGTGGGCTGGATTTCACTGCCCACCTTCTCTCATGCACTGCTCCCAAAATCTCCACTTCAATGAAGAGCTTGAYAGGCAGAGATGAGAAAGCAGAGGGTAGGAGAACAGGAGGAATCTGTTGCAGTAGAAGCAAAGCAGGGCTCTGTTACAAGAAAGACTAACAAATGGTGTAAAGACCAGCTGTAATTCACAGAGCAAACATTGTGAATTAGCTAAACATTGCCAAGAGGGAATTGCTTTAGCCAAATAGTTTCCTGAAGATCATTCAAACAGTGCAAGCTCATCAGTGTATTTTTAATGCAATTAAGCAGATGGTTTAAAATACTTTAATTACTGCCAGGGCTCACCTAGGCTGCACAGTAAGATGACACTGGACTTCTGTAGTGCCTAATATAAAATGCTGATATAAAATACTGAGAGACATTATACAAGCAATGTATAAAAACAGATCCATTTACATGGACCACAAAAAGGCTCTGCAGGTCAGCAAGCCTATGGATATGAGTGAAAAATTGTGTTTGCTGTCACTGTAAACCACTCAATGCCAAGGCAGCTTCTGCTGGTTATCTGCTGGGGAAAAGCAAAGCAGCAGTGTAGGGGAAGGAAGTCCCCACATGCAGAACAAGGCAGGCACACATGGCCAGAGCACTTCAGCCCAGCTTTTCTCTTCTATCTAAACTGACAGATYTCTCCAGGAGAACTGCAAGTTTTTAAAACTAATGTAGGGATTTCAAACAGTCTGTGTGTTTTGTACCATTCTACTGCCACACCAGCATGCAAGCCAGCAGGATAATACAGTGTGRCTGCACTGGTAGCTGCCATACTCACATTGAAAACATATATTTTCTTCATTGTTACCCTAAATGGTACATCACCTTGTTTTCCTTTGCATTCCAACTGGCAACTTATTGATTAGGGGAACACTTCTGAGCTTCTCCTTCCTATGCAATAACCTTTATAATTTCACATTTCTAAATGCTAGAAGCACACTAATGTAAGTGGGAAGAGTTTCCTCTGCTATTTCACATACTTAAGGAGAAGATGTTATCGATTCATATGCTTTACTTTAGAAGGGCTTTGCAAAGGCAGTAAGTATTATTATTTTCATTTTAGCAAGAAGGAAAATGGCACAGAGATTGCCCAAGGTCACCCTGCAGATAGGTGAGAAAACCAGGATTAAATTCAGATCTTTTGGGTCTCTGTGCAGAGACCCTTCTGCTGAGCTATTTTTGGAAGCCTCCAAGTGAAGCATAGCCATGATACACAAGCCATTCTCCCAGTCTAAAAATAATTTATGACGTTTGAATGAGTTTTTCTCCAGTATTTTTTGATGGCTATAACTAGAAGTGAGCTCTTTACAATAAAAAAAAAGAAGAGCTGAAAGAAGCAAAATTTTAAAATTTTGAGCTGAAGAAATTTACARTGGTTCAACTCCTGTCTCATGGACTCTAATGATGGTAACAACTCAAGCACTGTGTGCAGTAGCCACTGAAATTTYCATGCACAAATTTTGAGTTGAACTCCGGGTCATGGAGATAATCTTCTTTTACAGTTTTAACAATAACTGCAGAAATGTATTCCTTATAAAAATTAATACAGGTTTGCTGAAATCCATCTACCTAAAGAAAAAAAAAAAGGAAATGGTGTGTGGAAATCTAGTAATTAGGTAATAAAATTTGAAGCTTGTGGAAATTTCAATATGTTCCACAAAAAAAACAGCTTGATAAATTGTGAGTCAGTACCAGAAATGGCAAAAAATTATTCAAAGGTGCTTTCAATATGTATTTTTTGATAATTAGTTCAATTATTTTTTATTTTAGCAGATTACTAAATCTGCTCTCCTTTCCAGACCTTCCCTTTACTGAAGCTGATTGCTACCTGCAAATACAAGTTTTTTATTCTTTTTTTAAGAATAAATTGTCTCTTACTCTTTTTCGCTATCTCCCTTACATAACACAATATCCTGGGGTTTAACAGTACGTTAACAGTTAAAAGTTTACTAACAAGTTAGTAAAACCTAAAAATTATATCAGTGTGGAGAAAATTAAATAAGTGACCTCACATACAAAGAAATCAAAATATAGTCACATATTTCATTGTTTTAAATTTTTGTTAGAAAGAAGAAAGTAGTTACAAATTCTAAAGGAGAACCTGGGGGATTATTGCAGCTTTACTTCAGTAAGACTGTCGACCTACAGCATGTAAAACTCAGTTCTGGCCTTTACTTTGCATGAGCARCTCCCACTGATGTCAGTATGTTCAGACTAAATTCAGGATACTATTTTCCCATGGCTCCTACTGCTATTTYCAAATGGATAGATAATGCTCAGTTTTTTAAGCCCACAGTTGTGAGAATCCTTAGTATTAGGCATGACCTTTTCTGCAGGCTYGCTCTCTGATCTCAACAAATCTTCTGACTAATCTAACAATTTGCTAACAACTGCCTCAATGGAGAAAAAAAAAAAATCATAAAATTTTCATTCTACATGCAAACTGTGCAAATATTGTACATGTTAGTAACATGTTTTACAATCACTGTTTTAAATGTCTGTGGTCCTGMAGATATTCTGTTTTTTCCAGGATATGAGTAACACTTCATCTCTGGACATAAACAGCATTTAATTGGACGAATGGCTGATTTACTAACATGAACTTCCCTTAAAACTTGTAGTAATTAATTTTTTGTTATTCACCAGGGACTGTTGCTTTTCAGAAATGGATTAGGAAGAAGCCAAAGTGACAAAMTACTTTCAATACTTCGAAAGCATTAATTTGCAGAAGCATAACTTTTCAATGTTTAATCTAAATGAGGTATTAACTCCAGTGGGTCAATCATTAACTTAATTTTAAGCAACAACTTGATTTGTTTTATTTTCTGCATTGATCAATAGATCAAACCGAGTCTTTCAAGCTGTGGCATGAATAATCCCTCGGATACAACTGATTRCAAAACTATTAATGAGCAATAACTYGGGATAAACTAAAACTCCACCTGTGCAGTAGTCAATATATGATCTTCATACAYAGGGTTTCCTGACTTGCTTTGTTTTCCTCCTCAGGACTTCTGTGGAAAAATATGTGTGCAACCCTGCACTGGTACTGCCTTAAAGCATACAGGAAGTCAGCTGAAACCCCATACACTTCAGGGGAATTCAGCAGTTTTGTAGTCAGCTATGACTGTCGATTATTTTACTTTTTAATTTCAGTATGCTGTTGTTTTGTGTGGCTATCCACAATTTTCCAGTCACTCCTTTTATTTGAAGACTGAGGTAATATTCTCAGAGAAATACATAGTGACATCTGGTCATGTTGAAACTTAAACATATGTTGCCCCACAGCCCTGTCTCAAACAGTTTTAGAACAGTAAGGAACAATATCACAAACCTTTTTCCATTGCCACAAGGAAGACAGAGAAACCCTGAAGTGTATGTTAATATATTTTTYACCTCAGAGCTTTCTAACACATTTTTGTAATTACTCTGTCCTTTACAACACCACCAAATTTAAAAGRCTAAGCTGGCGTGTTTACATCATAATCAGAACAGAATAAGAAATTTTGCAGTCTAGTATGATGGRAAGTGTGTATTTTTCCTGATGCGGCACGAACTCCTTCTATTTATACTTTTCAATCATTCAGCTTTAGATAGCCTGGGCTAGGCAGTGCCGGGCTGGAGAAAAGAGCAGAGACTGGAGGCTGGAACACAGCCCTGACACTGCAAGTCTGCTGTGCTGTGATTGCAGTTTTGTCACCAGGAACTGTCACTACAGCACTCATGGAAACTGCAGCTGCACCCACCTGAAGGCACCAGTGCATCATCTGCCCTGCTCTCAGCCCAGCCCATGGGTASGGCTTGTGCACTTACACTGCTCCTGGCAAGAAATCCACTAGATTTTATCTCCCGTGAAAGCTTTTGAAAATGTTTGCACTTTCCCTTTCAGGGATGTGGGGCACAAAGGAAATGTTTTATCTTCTAGGAAATTTAGTATCTATATGTTAAAGATCCATTTAGCGTTAATGAAAAAAAATATTTTTGTCTCCATAAGGAGCAGCTATTGATCTATAGCAACTAAAAGGCTTTGAAACCTTTTTCTCTATTCTGTGTCTCATCAGAGCTGCTAAAGAACCACTGAGAACTGGAACCTTACACTGAATAGGTAGGATTCAATCTACCTGTGCCATCTCACGAAGCAAGACTTCAAAATGTGCTGGTGCTTAACTGAGCCTCAGAACTTGAAAAAGCTGCAAAGGAGGCTGTGTTGAAATCGAATCTTTGGTGCCTGACACTACCAGGTACACGGAAATTCATCAGCATGATAAGTGTTCCTGCGTGCAGTATCAATAGCCCTCTTTCTTACGTGATACAAAATTAATCCTTCACTTCAAGCAACTTTTTCTTGGTCACTATATCTTATTCCTTGGTGACAAATGGACAGGATGTGTGAGAGAGGAATTCAGCACAAAGGAGATGAGGCAAGGTAAGCAGACATGCTGTAAACCTCCCACTGCCTACCTCTGGCATTTCAGCACTTCTGTCACCTGCTGCTCAGACGAATGATAAAAGTTAGTATTTCCCAAGACTCAAAAGAAGCAAACAGGAGCTTTTYCCCCTTTTCACACATGGGCATTATTTGGGAATTGCAGGCCTCCAAGGTGTKGCAGAACAGGGTACTCTGTTGGGTAGGCACTGGCCCTCTATGATTGCCTACTTAAGGTGCATTAGAGCCAGAGAGGCTGARCACTGAGCTCCCAGCCTGTGGCTGTCTGACACAGCCCAGTCCAAACAAGCCCGATAATGACAGCTCTCTTAGGAGCTGTCACAGCATCACATTAGTAGTACACATTAGACTGAAATTTCTGAAGCTTCTTTGGAGAAAGATTTTCTGTGGCACCCATCTGAGGAATCTGTTTTTTTGACATACATCTTGAGATTTTATAGTTCCTAAAAACATACTGACATTTAAGAAGTGTATTCTTTGACAAAAATTGAAAGGAATGAGAAGGGAGTGTCTTTACAAACAGACTGACTCTGGGGGTAAGATAAGGTTGATACTGAGAGATAGAAGGAAACAATAAGAGGGATTTCCATAGGAATTCCTCTGATTGACTTACCCCAGACTATGTTAATAGAGTACAAGAGCAGAGACACAGAAAGGGGCAATGTATGATAGAMGGGGAGTTTCATCAGGCGTTTCGGGGAGSCTGTACTTCTCAAATACCTCAGCCAATGGGGAAAGAGAGAGGGARCTGYGGCCAGGAYATTGGGATAAAAAGAGGCTGCATCCTCTATGRATTTGAGAGACCCCATGGGAAATGCCCATGACCTCTCCCTTTATTCATGAATAAAGTTGCRGGACTCCTCTGTCTCCTTTTTGGACATAAACCTCCGGTGCTTGTGGATTAATTTTCCTGACAATATTTAAATATGTCACATTTTGCAGAAATAAGATGATAAAGGTGCTTGCAATTCACTTGGGAACATTTTTTGAATTTGACAAAGTCCTGTTATTTCTGTGACCTTTGGTATTTTCTTGAAATAGCACTAGAAAACCTGTGCCTAGCTGTAAAACCTCATTTAGCTGGACTGTTCAAAGAAATCACGTTCCTTAAATGTGCTTGCATTTTTTCAGTTACCTTCTCTATGTAGATATTTGCAGTTTTCCAGCAYCAGTCCTCTGGACTTTTCCCCCTGGAGTCAGACACAAGGTTCCACAGTGCTGCATGACATTGCTTACAGCTTGAGTAGGTCCAGGAAAGTTTCCAACTCCATTGGGTTTACCTGAAAACTGACAAGATTACGAATTGTAAGAAGTTGTAAGAAATATAGATCCAGAACTTCCATGTGAGGGAAAAGAAAATCTGATAATTCTACCTGAGCAAGAAAGACACATTATTACAGTTTAAATATTTAAAGCAGCATTTTCTGCATTAAGAGCAGAGTCAGCTTTAGCAAGGTCATCTTCAGACTCTTGTTGCTCTTTCTAACTTTTGCCTGACTAGCAACAACCCAGAAAATATCCAACTTCTGTTTTCACACCCATTGCAGTCGTGCTGCGTGGCAAAAAAATGATTAGRAACAAATGTATTTACAGCCAAATGAAACCAACATATTTACAACCTAGTCCAGCTCAGGAAACTCCTCAATTTCAAATTCACTTCCACAGGTGCAAATGATAGCCTATTTAACACTTGATGCAAATGTCTTATTAAATCTTATTTATTAAAGACTTCTTAAATATGCCATCTCTGAAGGATATTCCATCTCTGAAGGATACCTTTTCTATATGAAGATTTTTGAGTGGTCTATGCAGTTAAATAAAAAAATGATGTAGATATCTTAAAATTTAAGCATTATAATTCTAGGAAGAATTGAGGCATACTAAGCRTCCATTACAAATAGGATTAATTTGTATATTTGTGAATGAGCAGGTTATTTGTTAATCCAATAATGTGAGTAGGTGAAATCTGTAACATACTGCCCTCTCTAATACTTTGCATTTCCTGTTTCCAGGGACACTCTGTGAATATGCAGCCTAAAAGGACAGAGAAGTGCTACGAGGAATGGCTGTCCCAGCATCAGTATTGCTGAAAATGCCCKGCATTTCAATCAAAGGCAAGGCATGCGCTGGACAGAGTGAACCAACGGGAATGGRTTCCCAACCAGATGCTGTGCCAGATCACTTGAATTGCTGCCCAGTGCCAATTGTGCAGTAGCTGGAAGTTTGGATGTGCATCCCTCGTTGGGAGTATGGTCATACTAAAAAGGGTGAATTAAATCAATACAAAGCTGCTTTCAGTTGGATGYGAGGGCTGACAGGAATGTGTTCCAGTTCAAAGCAGGGGAGCAGACAGTGACACTTGTTACTAAACACTGGCTGGCAAACACCACACAAAGAACAGACCTGAGGCAGCAATCTCTGCGTTGATGGGATACGTATCACTGATGGAGGAAATCAAGAATCTACCATTTTAAAGRCTCCTTGTCTTTTTTGGCAGCAGAGGTAGAACCAGGAGAAGGGAGTGAGGGGACACAGTACCACAGCACAGAGAAGYTGTATGCTCTACTCTCTGCTTTACTGTTATTGTAAAGAGAGTAGACATTGAGGGAACAGAAGGTTTTGTGAATCAGTCCAAAGAAACAGGTTTTGTCAGAACAATGATACTTTTAAATTGCTTACCAGGAGCTTTATTTGGGGGACAAAGCTGAGGCCCTGTGCCTGATCTCATACCTCTGAAACAGAGTTGGACTTGCGGTTGTGACCTTTTCTCTCAGTCATGGAGGAAGAGAGCAGATTATCTTGTTCAGAAATGAAGCCTTAGAAAACAAAGATGGATCCACAGGTATTCATACAGAAGAAATTTGTGATACAAAATATGCCCACTCCACATATCACCTAAAGCCTGTAGCCAGGCCACCTTTGAATTTAGAGTTTCTCACTTTTACACCTGTTCTGAGCTGCCATCATCACCCAGGAARCAGCCATGGAACTAAAAGGATGAAAACACTGATCCTGCAATTTCCTTCCCAGGTAGATACAGCTTGATCCATACCAGCATTAATGAATAAATCACCATCTGTACATAAGTATGTACATGTAGATGCAAACATTATTATGTAGGTTTATATATAGYTCAGTGTTTATATTCCTGTCATACAAGACATCAGCTCAGTTCCATTTTATGTGGATGTTTGCCCTGGGTTTGGCTGCTACAGAGTTAATTTTCTWGCTAACAGCTGGTGCAGCACTGTGTTTTGGATTTACTAAAGAATTCTTGTTGACAACACACAGATGTTTTGGTTGCTAAGTGATGCTTACCCTCAGTCAAGGGCTTTCTGGGGTCTCGTGCTGCCAGTGAGGAGCTGCACAAGGAGATGGTGTCATGGCCAGGGCAGGTGAGCTGAGCTGGTCAAAGGGATATTCCATGTCACAGAATGTCAAGGAGAGTGTAAAAACTGGGGGAGTTGGATGTGAGGGACTAAACACTGCTGGGGGATAGGCTGGGCCATGGTCAGCAGGTGGGGAGCCATTGTATTGGGCATCACTTTTGTTTCTTGGGGTTTTTCTTCAGTCATTTTACCTATTATGATTATATTATCATATATTTAAATTATTAAACTATTCTTATCTTTACCCACAGGTCTTATCTTTTTTTATGATACTGCTCCCCATTCTACCATGGGGAGGCAGGAGGGGAAGGAAGGGGATGAACAAGTGGCTGCATGGAATTTAATTGTGGACCTGAGTTAAACTATGACAATCTTAATAGAKATTCTGTTCTTCGTTGTTATCTATGAAGACATTTCCTTTACCATGTTTTTCTGTCTACTGTCTTATTTTGTCAATCTGTGCCTTGGTGTCTTTGTTTCTCAGAAGAAGTTCTCTCTCAAACATCAAGCTTAGACCTCAGCTCTTCCAACTAAATTACGGAAGAGAATTGGTAATTAAGTTTTAACAAGATTTAAATGATATTAAAACCAGACAGTTAAAAGGAGACACTGCCTTGGGCTTTGTTGTAAATTTGTATAATTATTTTTAGTCCTCTGGAGGATGCATGATTATGTTTCTGTATTTATAAAAATACTGCCCYGGAGGCATGAAAATGAATTTTATAGTCCACTGATTTGCATGTTAATGTCAGTCTTATGGTGTCTTATGTATTTTTTAGAAAATAAATGTCCATGACAATTATCAAAATTCCTGAAGAATTTGATAATATATTTGACCTGGATTAATTAATTTTTTTAAAGATGTCCCATAAAGAGAAAATAAGAATGCCAGTCCAGCACAGCAATAAAGATATAGAAGAGGAATGATCCAGATGAAATGAGCAAAACAAGTATGGATTTTTAACAGTATGAATTATAATAGTTTTTGTAAATAAGTATTAAGTGATGACTCAGGTTCTGATCCAAAGCTCTTTAGAGACTCTTGGTCTATGGATCTTTGACAATACAGTTCTTTATGTTTGACTTCCTACAGAAACATAATCAGTGTGAAAATCATTCGCTAGATAAAGTGGCCTTACATATTTTTCAGACTGAGAATAAAAAAYGGGGTAAAAGATAWTACTTGCTATGGTCCAAAATAATAATAAGAAGCCGGAACTGTAATGTTCAAGAAYTGTATCACCAGTAGAGCAAAAACCRTGGCTTAATGGCAGAAGATCATGGAAGTAAAGCCATCCCTTCCACGCCGCTACATACAGGAAACAGCATTTAGGTTAAGGTTTGCTGTTCCCATTTATAAGTCTACCCTGTAAAAATTCCTAGTAAATTCACAGTGCTTTTTATCACTCATTTGTCCTAATGTCATAATTTTTAARAGGCATTTTGCAAAACAGAAATCCTATGCCTGAAGTGCTAAGTAGAGGTATGGGCTCTTGGACCTTGTGTAGATAATACAGAATAACAGCAACAATATCATACTAGTTCAGAATTCAGTCTAGTTACATGTTTGTAGGGGAAATTCTTACCAGCACTCAGTCAAAAGACAATGAACTCAATGGGAGATTTCTTTGTACATGCATGGAAAAATTACCATCATAGTTACTAGTAATCCATTTTGTTATCAAGATAAATCCATTGGCCTTGCAGTTTATCTCCCCATGGAACTAATATATTGTCAGCTGAAATAATGTGTTATTATCACAACAATAATTATCATTGTAATAATCTTAAACAATTATTTGGATTAGAAACCTGTCATATTGTCCAAGTTTATGAGGAGASCTAAATACAAGTTTTGTGATTTTTCATCGTAAAGAGTAGAGATGTTTGTTGTGTGCCAAAACCGGTAAAAGAAAGTGCCACCTCAGTGTCTAATAGCAGCAGATGAGGTGTATTTTACAAAAACAATCAAGTGCCAGTCAACTGCTGGCTCAGGGAAACACTTGTTAGGCCATAAATGAGCTGACTGCATCTTCAGAACTACAATTTCCATAAAGTCTCATCCAAGGAGATATTAATAATCATTACTTAACTGAGACAAAGTGTTGTCACAGAGGGAACATACCCTGACATTCTCCACCAGTCCCTTGCAAACATAACTCCTGATATGTGAACTTTCCCCCCRTAAACATTAGCCAGAATATTTAACGGTAAAGCAAAAATACTTTCAAAATAAAATAATAAAACAGAATAATTTAAAATCAAATCAGTCAAGATTGAACAAAATGTTTCTGTGATGCTTCAAGTTCGATGGCTAGTCATGTATGTAATCTTGGGAATGAAACGAGGTAGGCAAATTCAGAATTGCTAGCTCAGAATTGCTATCTGTTCCAATAATTCTCTTTTTAATTGATGCTGAGAATTAGGAATCAATTATTGTTTGGCCTGACTCTGTATGTGTGGCAGGTGAAAGATAAATACAAAGGGGATGAAGAGATGGCCAAAAGAGCCTTGTTTGCTTTCAGTCCATCTGCAGGAGAGGTCAGTCACTACTGCAATGCTCTGGGCCAGCAAGTTCTGTCCCTTTAGGATGCAATAGTCCCAGAAAGGACAAAGGGGCCATTCCCATCTGTGCCATTGCCATGGATGGGTTTAGTTAACGAAAAGAGCAGCATCTGAGTGGTTCTGACAGTGCCCCAAGACAAAAAGGAATCCCAAATATTTGAATCTGTTGAACCAATATAATTCTGCCCTATCCTTTCTCCTGGGTTTCTTGAATTGTGAACTGCTTAGTTGTAAGAAGAGTGAAGGTAAAACTGCTGCTAGAGTTACCTTTGGTCTGCGCAAACCAGCTCCACAGGGAGGCATGGAAAGAAGACAACAGYGTCTGTGTACCTGTGTAACCACACAGCTAATGTGAAACTACAGAAAGCTGGTTTGCTACCCACACCTTGTTCCAGGAGTTTGCAGSCCTGTTTCATTCTTTGAATGCCTCATTATAGAGAACCTGCACCTCTGGACTCTTCCTTTTCTGGGTGGTGTCATTTTGAAGTAATACATTATCRGTTTCCATCATCTGGTGATGCATTATGAGAACACATCAGAAAAACTGTTGGCTCAGTCTCTCAATCCTTAGTGCCCAGCAGCTGCTGACTGTGATGATGTATTACATGAACTCTTCAGTCCATCATTGTGATACATCAAAACAAGGCACTGGTCTGAAGGTGTATTACTCAAAGAAAGGCAAAGCTGAGTGAACCTGTCCAGGAGAAGGGTTCTGGTTTAATTAAGGAACAAAAGTTACAGTACATTGCTCAGAGAAGGTTTGTTAGCTTCAAATTTTTGGTGCATTGGTAAAACACATTTTTCATTCATATAATTTGTACTATAAGAGAAGGTCACATTGCTACTCCATTTGGAGATGACTCAACAGAGCTCTGTCAAAACACTGCAAGGTGCTCTGCATAAGAGAGGCTGCACATATAAGGCAGCCATGCAATATTTGAGTTCAAACATAAAAAACAATTCCTACTCTTTTCATTTCTTGATGGAAATCCCAGACAAGAACATGATATTTGAGAGTGGTAACTGAAAGAGTATCTCACCAGTGGGTTCACACTGCTCCTTCATTTGGGCACTCTCAGCAGGTTCCAAGTCATGCTGTGAGTCTGCAGAAAATAGGGCCTGAGGCATTGTCAGGGAAAGAGCTGGAGCTGAAAAAAAATGAAAAAACAGAAAGTAAGACAGTCATCTGCAAATAAACATAAAAGATTATTCAAGTAAAGTCTTYTCATAACAGTTTAATTGACTGTGGCTACTGACACCAGACCTCACCTTGATGGATGAACAAGAATTGATCCCATTGATCAGGACTGCAAACTTGACATAAGAATATCTTGKGCTGTTATCTTTCTTCCTCTTGGGTCAGAAGGGGTGGCCACATTTCTCTCTTCATTTAACCAGGGCTTCTATTCTGTCCAAAGGAAAGGAAATGGTCCCAAACTATTCCCTCTGGATTTGGTTTGCACTGAGTATGAACTGCATTTTTTACCTCCATGGATGACAGACAGGACAYGACATGAAGTACAACCAGTTAGAACTAAGGCAGTGAAAAGTTCACTTGCCTCTAATGCAGAAGTATTATTTCTCATATTTATTCGAAGACTCAGCTGCCTCCCCATTTTTCTACCCGTTTYAAGGTCCAGCTTCTCTTTAATGGGGCCCAGGATAGCTCCTTTTGCTCCTCCTGTATGCTACTGACTTCACATTGCAGTTTTCTTGGTGTTGCTGCAATATTAACCTCCATGGTTCCTTCCTTCTCCTGTCTGTCATGTTGCTATGTGCTCAGTAATGCCCTGAGAAATTTATACTTTCCTGATGAAAATTCCTGCAACCTTACTTATGTCCCTGTCTATCCAGTTTCTCCAGCTCAAAGTAAACTTTGGTTGGTTTGATTCAGATAAACTTCCTGAAACTAGTGTATAATATGATATTGCTTCAATCTGTGTCTTTATTTATTTCCCTGCTATACTTCACTGCTTTAGTACAGAATATTTTAGTTGGAGAGGACTTACAATAGTTATCTAGTTGATCTAAATATAGAAAAAGCTTTTTTGAGTGAGAGTTGCAACACCWGAAGTTACATCACTAGCAGAATAAAAACCCCAGAATTTAACTTCATGGTGAATTAGGAAACAGAAGGACACACATTTTTTCTGCTGACGTTTCTGTTCAGTAGAAGCAGCTAATATCTAATGTTCTTAGGAGGTAATTGAGAACATAAGGTGATCTGATATGGRGACAATGGACAGCTGTTTGTTTAGGTAGCATAGTGTATTATTAGCATAATGAAKCAGAGACATACCTGAGAACAAACACTTCACCATTATGTTACATTCATCAGAACAATTTCAGCTCCTTGTTATTGTTTACATGAAGATCTAAACAGTCCTTTATTTACAAAAGAGATGGTTCAAACTGATAYGTGTGACAAGAGCCCCTGAATAAAACATTCAGCAAGAACACATGAAAAGTGTGATCAGTAATGAGAATACCTAGGGCTGTTACATGCACTTTTGTAAACCTTGAAAAGGATTCAGCATGTCATAGGTTTAGTTGTGAATGTGGGTGATGTGTCCTTTGCTGCAGCATCTTGCTGTATTGCTGTTGTGGGAGGGTGTGAGAACAATAAGGACAATAGAGACACGGGATGACATGTAAACACCAGTARCAAAATAGCAGGAAGGAGAGGAATTGATTAATGGATGATATCCCATAAGGGTGTCWTGAAGAGGGGACAGGTGAGACAGCTGCTGAGATAAAGAGTGCCTCAGAAAAATATCTTCTTTCACCAGCTTGCTGGKTTTTAAAATATCAAAGTCTTGCAGAATTCACCTTTTCAGTAAAATGTGAAAGAGCAGATCCAAAGCAACATGGCTGTCTGAGGCATGTGCCCCCTGTGTCCCACAATGTGGGAACTACTGTGACCTCCCCAGTTCTCCTTACTGACACAGTGCATCCATCTGTCCCAGATAGGAACACGGTTATTGTCAGAGGAAGATAGGAGATTAGTGCACTGTAAGAATTAGAAATGCTGTGCTGTCAGCCATTTTCCAGTGTCACCTTCCWGGTACTGAAAGCAGAGTAATCAGAAAAGAGGAACAAGCTACTGTCTGAACACATCTTTCAAGGAAAATCAGCAGAATAAGAATTTATCCTCTGGTAGCACTTGGAATATGTATCTTTCTTCCATGTATAGCTGAGCTGTGTAACTACTTGTGATTTATTGACTGAAAGGGCTGGATTTAGTAGCAGTATAGTCCATGGTGACCTGATCTAGTTGAAGATATTTTTGCATTGTGGGTAAGTTGGATTGGCTGACCTTTAAAGGTCTCTTCCAACCCAAACATTCCATGATGCTCTGGCTCAGGCCCACTGACCTCTGGCCACACATTGCCTGGGGGAAGCCTCACACAGAGCTACAGAGCCAAGCTGGCCCTAAAGAGCTTTGGTCACCCACCCTCTCCCAGCCCTTGTGCTTTRCCCTACAAATTCTGAAGGGAATGACATGTGAAAGACAACAGTTGCTGAAAAATATATCACACTTGACAGGCAGAAAAGCCAAAGAATCCGTGTTGAGTCACTTCAGCCTTCCTTAGACAAGGCACAAAAGAACAGGAGAGTTTTGGAGGAAGAAATTCATTGCTCTGCTTCTCTCTCTAGTGGATACCACCCAAGTATGACTTGGGCAGGGGTTTATTGGGATCTATTGAAAAACGATGTTTCAATATATTCTTGTGTTTACACTCAGCAGCATTTTTAAGCTGAAAAAGGTATACCAGCCAGTCTGTGAACTCCGTGGAGGAGTTAACATATACCCATGAATCATACAAGAAGCTCCTCTATTCTGTGACAATAGCCAAAGCTAGGTCGCCAGTTAATGACCTCAAGAGACTTGACAAAATATTTTTCTTACAATCTTGTGCCTATTTATTCCAATTGTCTTATGTGACTTCAGGGTACATGTGGTTACTTTCCTAACTGGTAACCTAATACAGTAAGTTTTCTAGAACGTAAAACTTTTCTGCTTCCAAGTACCATATTCCCACCAACACATGGATGAAAACAGTGGTTATTGTATGCACCTGTTCACATATATAGATAAATAAATCCATTTCAGTAAGCTGAATCAACCTATTTTCCAACCCAAAGCACATCCACACTATAGCTAATTTTAAAGAGGAAYACAGAGATCAAAGAATCAAAACCCAAAARTGCTCATACAGCTGAATTTTGTTCTGATTTTCACTAGCCAGTGAATTCAAGGCAAAAATGAACAAATAAATCTTGACTACCTGGTATTCCTTCCTTCTTCAAGGAACTCAGAACAAGAAACCCTGCAGAGAAGATCACTATTTTAAAAATCTCATCTAGGAATCTACTTGAAGTTAGTATAGCACTTCATTGTGGCACTCTCTGCAATACAGTGCTCCAATGCCAATTAGTATTTGGACAGCAGAGTTGCTAAGCTGTTCTGCTTCTATGAAAATAATTTCTTGTGCTCACTACACTTATTCTTTTCCTCTTCATTTCTATATTATAAATCATCTTAAGCTTGTCAGGGGTATTATTAATCACTTATCRTTACCTTTTTCAATATAACTGGAAGACCAACATTCCCCAGCCACTAGTGTCAACACATTAAGTACTGTTCAGACATTTGAACATAATATACTGTTTCTAAGTCTTCCGTTGTATTACTAGTAGGATAATTATTACAGCAAGTGATAAAATACTGCAAAATTGTTTTCTCCCCCCCCTTAATAACATAAATAAAAGAAGCAATTAATTTCCTACAATAAAAACAGGCAATACAATAACRTACAAATGTGGAGTTTCTTCATTATTGCATCAAATTGCAAAATGGAAACATATAATTTCAAAAGGCTCATAAGCAAAAATGGAAACACAGCTGATGTTGCGTCAGCATGTAGTACAAAACTGTGAAGCTYGCACAGCTCCCAGCTAGTCTCCTCAAATGAAGCAGTTAACATTTCTAAATGAAAACACATAACACAAAGAAGCTCRTCCTTTTTTTGAGGCCATACTTCCAGAATTTAAGGCAATTTTGGAGGATATTTCTCTCCATCCAATACTATAACCTTATAGCATCATGAGTTATTTTAAAACCTGTCTATCACACAGACCTATGTCTATAGCTTTATTGACACATCTTGTGACAGATGGCAATAATGTTTTCAAATGGAATCAATGTACTTCAAAACTGATACACCTTCCTCTACACCCCATATATTTAGCAGATGTGTTTTATACCCWCTTTCTGCACCGGTATTTTGGTTTGTTTGGTTTTAGGTTGCTGAGAAAAGATAACAGATTTTCTTTGACATCTCGTGCAATTTTACAAGTATTCAGGGCACATTCCCTGCTTTGCATGGAAAATGTATTTGCACAGTTGTCAGAATGATGGACAGGGGGAGAATGATAGGAAGGAGCACTGATCTTTGCTTGTTATTACATACAATAGCCCAGTAGGAATCATGATGTGTTGGTGAGACAAACTGTGTCCCATTCTGGAACATATTAAGTTTGTCTCCAGGACACACATGACTTCACTAGGGTGTCTAACCTCATTCATAATAGATGCTAATCTTTTCAGGGCTGACTGATGACAGCACTTCCTGCCCTTCACGGAATTAGAGCTGGGTTTTATCAAAGGACTCAAACTGCCTGCTAATTAGACTAATTCCCTTCATCATGAATTATTTATTTCCATTGGTAACCGACCACTGTGACATTAATGGGTTCTGCTCAACTTAGTTTCATACTAATATACACTATAAGTTAAATGTTTAAAAACTCCTGATACTTCACTCCAGGTCAAGTGTATCTTCACATAACTCTTGATGTTTTCAATAAAGTTTTGGCAATTAAAGACAGAATTAAGTGCTCATTGATAAAAAAAAAAAAGAGAAAAATGAAATAAAGTATAATTTTAAAATTCTGAAATCAAGTTGTTGCTTTGTTGTTTTTTTCCCCAAAATGTGAAGTTATACATACATATTTAAGACTGAAAACAGGAAACCTCTACTGCACTAAGAGGGTTTCAGGGCAATTCACAGAACTGAATCCATACCCTCAGCCAGAATATGTAGTGTCTCAGTACTCAAAATTCTCACAAATTTCAAGTTTTTTGTGTTTAGTATCAAAAGTAAGTTCTGTATTTAGGCAGCAAATATCAAATATACAAGCACAGAAAAAAAAAAAAAAGAATACCTGGCAGAGAGCAGCACTGCAGGGTGGAGAAGGCCAAAGGCAGAGTGTGGCCAGCACTGAGATTAAACTGAGAAAAACATAAAGCACCATTCTGGAATGTCTTAGCAGCAGGATCCRAGTAGGGTAACCAAGGTCATCTATACATTATGTACAAGGCCTCAGCAAGAGAACTGATGGCTGGGCTTTGGCATCAGTGTTCACAAGTTACRTTGACAACTGGGAGAAAATCCATGGAAGAGCAACAAAAAATCAGAGCAATTTAGAAAACATGAGGAAAGGGGGAAGATTGGTAATAATATTTAGAGGAGAGTATGATGGCACCTTCACTTATGCAGAAAGATGTTATAGTTAGGTTGGTGATAGTTTCCTACTGTCTAATGTCTACAGCAAGCAGAGCAAGAAAGAGCATTTCAGTTTGAAGCCATGAAGAAAAATTGGGAAAAGTTTTCTAGCTGTAAGGACAAAAAACCACATATCCAACCTAGATAAGAAGGTTGTMGAGTTCTCAACACTAAAGGAATTTTGTCTTAGTCTAGATAGGCAGATAATTGTTAGGGAAGGTTTAGGTGTATGTGAACTCACAAAATTATTTTCTGAGGCACAAAAAAATTTCAGTTTGWTTACTGGAATATAAATTTACTGTAAAAATTTCTTCAGAATTTGCCATTTCTAAAGAAAAGACTCCCATTTAAAAGTTGTGATTATTTCTCAATGATAAGARCATCTATTTTGGGAGCATTATATGCAGAATTCAGTTTTCACATTTCACTTTTCTAGAACTTAACTGTCGGTCTTTTCTRCTGGCAACACAGAGAGTAAATTTATTAATTCCAATTAATTGATGGAATTTTTGTGACTCATGTACAGGATAACTCAAGCTCTACATTTTACAATGGATTTGTTTCCCAAGTAGTGAGTTGACCCTGGCTGCATGCCAGGCACCTACCAAGCTGCTCTATCACTCTTCTCCTCAGCATCACAGAGGGACAAAACAAGACGGAAGAGAGCTCATGGGTTGAGCTARAGGTAGTTTAGAAAAGAAAAAGAAAAGCACATGGGGAAGAAAATTAAAACAAAAGATGTGTTCTCTACTTCCTATCAGAAGGCAATGTCCATTTATTTCCCAGGAAGCAGGGCCTCARTACCTGATGCAATCCTCTGGAAGACAAACCTCATAATAACAAATGCTCACCTCATGGCCACCCTCCCCCTCTGTAGCTGTTATATCTAAGCAGACATCAGACAGTGTGGGATACCCCTTTGGTCAGTTTGGGTCAGATGTTCTGGCTAAAGTCTCTCCCAAGATCTTGCCCACACCCAGCTTCCTTGGTGAGGGGGTAACCATGAAGAGACGGCCTTGATGCTCTATGAGCTCTGCTCAGCTCAGCCAAAACACCCGGGTATGGTCAGGACCTTTCCAGACAGAAAGCAAAGCACAGCATTGTGGGGAAAACCAGCTCCATCTCAGCCAGATCCAACACACCTATTTACCTGAGCTCTCAGAAATCAAGAGACAGCACACTACATACTCATGGGTGTCACTGTTGAATTGCTCCTCTTTCTGCAAAATTTAAAGACTTTCCATGTGTTACAGGCTTGGGCTCAAAGCTCCAATACATTTTATGTAAACTCATTACTAATGGTACATATTCTCACTCAGTTCACAAAATAGGTTTTATTCCAGTTTAATTATCTTGTCTGTGAAAACGAGAACGTTGTATCCAACACATCAGAAAAATTGATAAGAGGCTTGTTTGGTGTAATATTTGTAATGACAAGGGGAGTTTAAAATAAAAAACAACAGAAGACAGCTGGACACTTTATATCCCTTAGCCTAATAAAGAATTGGGCTTGGGTATATTTGATAAATAGTCTTCCACTTGATAGCCATAAAAGAACATATATCTCTCTAACCCACAGTGATAACACTACCCACGTGTTGGAAGCTAGATAGAAATGAACAGAGATGAGATTCAATAAGCTCATGTACATTTCTATCACAGTGTGAGATACTTTGGCTGTGAAAATAAAGGTGTTATTTTTCCACTGTTGAAATAATACAGAATCAATAAGAAGCAACTGTGAGCCTCAATAGCGTCAAGGGGTTTCTGTTGACATTCACAAACCAAATGAGCAGAGCTCTGCTGGATTGAGATGTCACCAGAAACCCCAAGATGGCATTACAGCCTTGTTTTTGTAAGTTGTGGTTTTTGCAATAAACATCCAACTGCCTTTTCATTTTAATTGAAAAGTCACTTTTTACAACTTTTTCTGCTTTTCCTCCTCATCTTTCATTTTTCCAGGTTATCTGTTTGCTCCACCTGCAGTCCTCTTTTCCTCCCACCCCACTCTCTTACCTCCTGCCTCARCTGACCTCTTCTTGTCTTTCTCTCTTTTCTAATTTACTTTCTTTCTTTCCTAGTTCTTTGAATTGCCAAATCAAAATATATCTGGAATGAATGACTTTGCTTAATGTGTTATCAATGCTCCCTAATGTCCTTTGCTAGCATTAGCCCTTCCTTCAGCACTGTGGACAGACTATGCTATTAAGCCAAACAAAATGTCACTCATGGGCCATTACTTGCAAGGAACAAGAGCATCCAATATTTCTGATGCAGCAATATAAAATAGCTTTAGTTTGAGAGCTAATAATACCTGACACTTGAACAGAGACTTCCATCCAAGKATTTTAAAAAAAATTCACTGGCATTAATGAATTACGTCTCACAAGTGTGCTTTGACAGACTATTCCCATCTCACAGGTGGAGATAACTGAGGAGGAAACAGAGAGGTAATTTGTTATCACAACATCACTCAGGGCCCATTTCTTCACTGCTGTATTTAAAGGGTTTCTGTCCCTGACTTCAAGCTAACACTGAGTAAATAACATTAAAAAGCTTTCAGATGTTCCAGGCATTAGTCCTTAAATAMAAGATCCCTTCACTTCAGAGCATGTTCTCTTTCAAACTGGTATATAGACACCTTTGGGGACATTTTATTTCATAATGTCAATTCATAAGTTCCGAGAGAGAAGGACATTGTGTACTAAATGTCTCTACCAGCATAAATTAAGCCCAGTGACCTACCTTTTGATTCTTTACCAGCCTTTTTAAGGAAGGAGGATTCTTGAGAAGGAGCTTTTCTTAAAACGGGACATGACAAGTGTATTCTTTTTAAAAAATTAAGGTAAAAAACATAGCTTTCAGCACCATGAAACCAGCTAAGATCACAAAATAAGAAGAGATTTGGCAGAGAGCCATTTCAAAATTAATGTAAAAGAATTTGGATWGACTGATAACTACAATTTTTTTGAATTTACAATTAATGTTATGTGTGTGCAGTATTACTTAAACTATTCCTGAGCACTGCTTATCAAATTGATATCATGAGATGTGACAAAGATGTCACTCAYATCCTCTAGAAAGGTCAGTTTATACACACTCCTGTATTATCACACAGTTTACATCTTTTCTTAAACTTAGCTAGAACAAAGTCCCCTGCAAATATGAGGTTCTATGACACAAYACATGTAAATTATCCATCAAAATAAAACCATGTCTCTAGTACCAGCTCACAAGGAAATCTCCACGTTAAGCACATCCCACCCAAACACACTCTGCCATAAACAATAAAATGAAAGTATAGATGAATATAGCACTATTTGCAATGCTTCTGTGTTTCCTATCTGTCTAGAGGAATATCCCCATCCAAATTCCAAGCTAGAAGTTAGAAAGCAAACATTTTTGTATRTATGTGAGATGCATGTGAAAATCTAAGGTTACCCCAGTCCCCACTCTCAAGTCTGGCAGATAACTTATCTACTCCCCTAGAAAAATTGCTCTCCTCTTTGGAACAGATGAGGGATTTATAGACACCTGTCTAAGTACAACATCCAGCTGCTGCTTCTGAAATAAAACAACAGGTCTGTGATTCGTTACAAGCCACCTATCTGCAAAAAAGGCACCCCCTACTTCTGTTGGTGATGGATTCTTTGCAGAACATTGGTTTGAAATCAGTTTCCATGCTAAAATGAACAATTAGACAGCTGCCACAAAGMCAGCATTATGTTGGCTCCACATCTGCACATCAGAATGGAGCCCATGTTTCACTGGACTTTTGCACATGGTCTAAACAAACCGTTTGTAGAAGAGTTTGAGATACCTGTGGTCACAAAGCACTCATGATTGCACAGAACTCTGCCAGTCACAGCCATGATTTGGAGGCAGCAATGAGCATTTTCAGAGTGATCTTCATATGTGGTCATATGAGAAATAGAATCAACTGACAGAAAACTTCACAGAGTTCAATTATTTCAATTATTTTAGTGGCCATTATTAGAACAGCATTTAAGCTCACYAGAAGTCTGGTGCCCATTACACTTATTATTTTACCTTGGTAATTTACAAGGGCAATAACTTTGACCAAATTTTTTTATTTTGGTGACAAAAGGTTGATACTCAGCAAAAGTTACAATCCCTGATAGTCACAGACAAAAGGTTAGGCACTTAATGAGCACTTTGAACAGATGTCCATGGGTAAATTCAGCAAATAGGAATGAAACCACTTTTTTTCAGTTCCCATAACTTTCCAATTCCACTAAGCTAAAGCTAAGAGATATCAATTTTGTTTCATAACATCCAATTATGTAACTACCACTATTTCTAGAGATACTGGCCTGTGAAAATTACTTCCTCAGTATATGAAGGAACCGAATAACAAAACCCAAACAGTAAAACTTCACTGTTTATGCATGAGAAGATTTTTGAACCACTCAGTGAGTCATTTTATGAAGCAATTAACTTTCCTTTTTATGCAGATATTTTTTCTTCATCTGCCACCTTTTTAATAGTCCTTTGCATAAATTGTAAAAYAATTTCTCATTCCCTCAGAAACAACAGCTGCATTGTGAACTCCTGAATTGACATGTCTTTGGAATATATTATAATAATTCAGAAACCGCTGCCATTTCTGTCAAGCTTTCATTCATACAAAGGTTGCTTCAAACGTCCCATCCTCCCTCTCCCTTTGGTTGCGATTGCTGATCTCAGATTGTCCAGTCACTTCCCTTGCTCTCCCAACTCCCTCTCCCGCCTCCAGTCTCAGCCCTTTCTCTCTAAAGCTCGACACAAATCTCCTTCCCTTGCCACTCCCTAGAACTGGCTCTCTGTAGCCTTCTCAGTCGAATTAGACACAAATGACTTGTCTTGACTCCCAAAGCCCTTTGTGGCCTATCTGCTCACCACTGACCCTCTCATGTTCAATATCAAAGGTCAGAGCTGCTTCCAATTAGTCTGAGCCAAGGTACCTTCCTCTGACTGCAATGCTTTCAAAACAAACCCAGTCATGCTCTTTCCTCTGTTGCCCCTCACACTTGGGGAAGGAATTGTCTATCACTATCTGCAAAGCCTTCACGTTCTGCCTTTTAAAATGCCCCCTCAGATCTTCACTTTACCCTCAGAAACCATGGCAAGAGCCTGACYGTTCATGTGCTCAGCAGCACAACAGGAGCTTCTTCACTGGTGTCAGTG
Organism: Malurus melanocephalus; assembly: GCF_030028575.1. Lineage (NCBI taxonomy): Eukaryota > Metazoa > Chordata > Aves > Passeriformes > Maluridae > Malurus > Malurus melanocephalus. The sequence continues at coordinate 477,215 of NW_026623262.1, forward strand.
TTCTACATGGAAATGCAGTTTTTGTGTGCCCTGGTTTGCAACTCCATGGGGGAGCTGTGGCTGATAACTTGAATTTCGTGGGTCCTGAAAGAAAGGCAAAAAATAATGAACAAGATAAACATAGTAGGGAAAGCATAGAATATTGGTTTCTAGGGCCCAGAATCAGGCATGGCAAAGCTCACATWGACTGAAAGTCTTTACTGAAAATGAAAAATCCTGGCTGATTACCTGCAACTTCAGGGTGAACCTTTATCATTTCAGACAGAGYTGCAAAGTCTGGCCAAATTATACACAGCCTACATGGTTCTCACCTATGTATCACRGATTTGATAAAAAGTTTGTTTTCTTGATCAATTCAGACTCTTGTCCCAAATGCTAAAAATTTTTACATACTCAAAAAAAGTCACCAGTGTATTTTYTCTTGAGAAAATTCATTCAGCTTGYCTCAGCATTTTTGTTGCAAATGGCTGGTTTGGCTGCAGTTGTCCCAAAATTTTAGACTGAGGTATGCATATGTGAAAAATTCATTCTGGTAAAGGTTATAAGTAACTGAAATTCTATTAGGTACCTGAAATTCATTCATATGAATAACTGAAAACATGGCCATACAATGGTAAGTTTGCCTTAAACTGATAGATGATGCTCCCAGCTCCATTATTATAAACACAGTGGTTTATTATTGAGATAATTGTGGGTTGTTCAAGWGGAGGATGGAGATGTGTGTGTGGGAAGAAACAGAATAGAGGTAACTAAGTGAGTGGAGTGTAGGTGAAGAGCTGAATGGCTTAACTGTTAATTTCCTTGGCTTTTTTTTCTATTTACATTAGTTATGCAGAGGAGTGGGATCTAACTCAAAGAACTTTTCTGAGCAGGGAAAAAAAATCACACATAATGTGTACATAACCATTTAAAATACAGAGACTCGATGTCTTGCATTATGTAATTTACTTCTAAGTTGTAGCTTGTTGTCAGAAAAGCCCTGCTGGGTTTCACAACCTAGAAATGCAGCTTTCATGAAGTGTGGTATTSTTCAAGAAATGAGCAACATTGCCATTTGCTTCATACCACTGGCACAATATTTAGCTCTGTCATTTAAATATAATTGCTCTATTTTTACATTAGTGTTATTAATAAATGCAGATTGCAAGGGATAAGTAAATTCTCTTATAGTGATAAAGCGATAGTTTATTTTAAAAAGAGAGCTGACACCTTACTGCACATTCTAGATTTAAAAATAAAATTGCCATTATTATGGTAGCTTAGTTGTGGTAACGGTTCAAGGTTTTTGTGGTTTAGTATTTTTAATACTCCAGTGTAATCTACTCCAGTCATCCTTGACAGAGAATAAAGATGGGTTTTCAAGGATCACAGCTTTCAAGCTGTGTGGAAATGCTCATTTTCCATCTTGAAAGTAATCACATACACACAYAGATAAAGACAATGATACTTTGACTGGTATTTATAAACTGAATCTAGGAAAACGTGCATGTTTCCACTAAAAAAACATYTTTTTCATGGCTAAATTCACTGTACCCAGAAATCCCATAGTGCTAGTAAAATTGCCATCTTTAAAGGGCATTTCATCCCTCTGGCAATCATCGCTGCCACCTTTAGCACCGACATGAAGCCATCACTTAAAACCAGCTTGTCATTTTCCTGTGAATATAAAATTTCTACAGTCCTACAAAGTCAGAAGAAAAGATCCCAAACCCTCTAGCACCTTTTTCATGAATATGTGTAAACACACGTTTTGTTTTTTTGTTGTTTTTTTTTTTTTTAAACAGATATAAAATGTGAAAACTGCTTTCTCCAAAATTCACATCCTCTCCTTCATGGTGAGACTCAATCCATGCCTGTTTGAATGCTGGTCAGTCAAATTTAGTCAGCCTTCAAATCGTCAATACAGCCTTGACCTCTGAGTTCAAACAACCATTTCTGGTGCATTGGAAGCAAAAATCTGTTTCCATGACATGTCAGCCAACTACACTCTCCAGATCAGTTAAATCTGGTGCTCATTTTGATGCAGAGGGCAAAGACTCAATGAGATCAGGCAGAAGGACATTCTACAGCAGCAGCCAGAGGCCCAAAACATCTTTTTCCCCTCGTCATGTGATGCTCTCYATGATACTCCCTTCTCTGGACTCAGTGCCATCTGAGTAGGGTGGCTTGTACTGGTTTTGGGATAAATGAATTTCTACAGATGAAGAAACACAAAATTCTGCTGGTATCTATGTATGTTCTGTGTTCCACTGAAAAAGTGAATTTGCCTTAAGGTAATGAAGTAAGGAGTGCTTTTTTTTTTTTTTTTTTTTTTAATTACTCAGAATATGTTTCCAAGCTTTTCTTTAGCTAATAAAGCAATAAAATTTTTAGACAGAAAAAAAAATACTAACCCAAAAACCCAAGCTAGAAAAACAAAAAAGGAAGAAAGAAAGGAATTAAATGAAGAAGGGAAAGGAAAAATCCAAGAAGAATGAGAAAGAGCCAAATTTTCCAAGCAAATCCTAGGTTCTAAGAATTAAGGCTTTAAGAAGAACCTAGATTACAACTATCACAAATCTCAGCATCACAAAGTCCAATAAAGAATTAAATTAGCCATCTGCATTCATCTGGGTGTATTCAAAGGGCAGCATGTGGATAATTTTGTTCCTACACTGTTGTTCCTAACATGTAATTTTTGCCTTACTCTCTATTCCTAGTTTGGCACCTTTCAGAAAGAATAAGCAAAAATAAAATTCAACAAATCTAAGAGAAATCTTAATCTGAGAATATATTTTGCAAATTGTTTTGCATTGCTGATCTGCATTATATTTAGTAGCATTCTGTGCAGTTATTCATAGTCACAAACTATGTAGCTTTTGGCTGAAGCTCTTATTAATAGTCTGAAATAACACAAAATATWATTGTTGTTGCAAATAACAAAATATTGGAGGATGAGAAAATCATATTCATATTTGAAAGAAGTAACATCATGTAACTCTATCTTCTCAAGACAGTATCCAAGGCTCTGAGACACACACAGGTCAGTCAACGGTTGTGCACTTCATCAGAACTGGAAATTTGTTTCTGCTTTAAAACTCACACCGTCAGGAGATTCTTTTGGCTCTGTTGTGGGTTTCTTCCCCACCAATATCAGAGAGGCGTTTCAGAAGATTATCTTGATTTCACACCATTTTATCTGAAGGAAAACCACATTTTCTTAGTTAACACAATTTCGAAATGAAACTTTTAGGGTTTCTATTTAAAACAAAAACTAAATCAAGTTTAGTTATATTTAAGAGCTTAAAAGGCTGAAATATCTGTATTGTGTTTTGTTCAACAAAACATTTCCTTCATCCTGAAAATTGAGTAAAATACATGGGAAATCATAGGTGTAGCATTATGTGTGTGCATGTGTAAGAATTTGACTGTCTTTATATATAATCAGTTACTGCCTTGTCAAAAAGTCCTTCAAAGTAAGTCCTGCCTAAATGCTACCAGAGGGCACAGGARCCCACACTTTTAAAAAGCAAGCATTGAAAGAAAAATATGAAGAGACAAAATGCTAAAAATTAGCACACACACTCCACCAGAAACTTGCTTTTTGTTTTTATTTGCTGCTTTATAACATGAATGTTAAGAAGYTATGCTGACAAAACCCTTTTAAAATCAAGACAGTTTCAGCAGGTCTTACTGAGTCTGGTACTATTGTGTATTGCCAGTTCAATTATTTGAAGTCAAAATTCAGTCATATTTATGATATGCTGTCGGTCTGTTTTGTGTTCATCATGAGATCTTGGTGCAATTTTATCCATCTGAGACTAAGATCTGGTCATAAATACTTCATGACTCTATTGTACAGACCAATCCATGATGCACCCAAGCATGTGCACAGCTGGATACAAATATACATAATGCACAGAGTAAGGTGAAACAACAGAAAGGGACAGATCTAAAAATTAATGCATATTACATAGACCTGAAATGAAAAAAAANAAAAAAAAAAAAAAAAAAAAAAAAAAAAAAAAAAAAAAAAAAAAAAAAACCAAGCCCACAAGACATTTTAAAAGGCAATTCAAAAGATATTTTAGAGATTATTCTCAAAGTTGTTGTGGAGGTTTGGGACTCATTTAAAATCATTAAGTTTTTTCAGGTTTGTCAGTTCTTCCTGGTTACCACCCTGTGCCTAGGCAATTCCAGCTGCCTCTCTGCTGGAAGCTGGATGCCATTGCATTCAGATTTAGAATCATCTGGTCAGTGCCCACTCCCTCACAAGACAGGAATTCCTCATTATTTCTCCTTCTTTTATTTCTAAATAATGCTCTGTTGGTCCTAACTTGAAGCACAAGTAGGTGTATTCTACCCTCCATTTTAGTATCAAAGCCCTACCTCTGCCTAACTATGTGGCAAGAACAGATTTCTTCTCGCTTCTTCAGACTAAAAGGGGGAGGCTTCCTGCAGGATTATGAAAAATTCCACTGAAAATTTTTCTCATCTCTGGCTCTGTGTGAGTCACTTCCGAGAACCAGAAAGCAGCTTCAATGMAGACTTACATCCTTTGAGCAGTAAATACCTTATTTTCTCACTTAGACATCGCCTGTAAATACTTAAACACTCAGTCATGTGACACTGACCTGCTGGAAAGTGCTGGATCAGACTTGGAACTGGGTCAAGTACAGATTACAGAAACATAGAAGGGGATCAAATGACACTCAGCTGGTGAAGCTTTACGGAACCTTACAAGAGGTCAGAACTCGAGKGTTTCTCTTGTATTGTGTTTTGCTTCCTCTGTTTCAGGAAATCCAAATAAATAACAAAAGAACCTCACTGGACTTTCTTTAACATCTGGAAAGAGGCATGGCTCCTGAATGCCATTGAAGCATTCCTGTATGAAGGTCAGTGCTTGGAGAATCTGATGGCGAACAGGAGAKCAAAGATTACAGAGTTATCCAAAACTATCCATCATCTGAATAAAGGGAAAGCAGCAGGTATTGATCAGTTCTCTGGAGAAATGTTGAAAGGAGGTGGAAGGTCAAAACATGGAAGTTACACTGCCTTGGAAAGGAACGAAATCAAGATCAAATGACAAAGGCAGGACAATAGATTCTCACTGTACAATATACACAGCGTGCATATTGTAGCACAGCTGAGCTGGAATTTCACAAAGTGCACAAACTCATAAATGTACCGTGGAAATATGTTCTATTTCAAAAAAAAGTGAGGCATATGAATGCCAAAATATGAAGCAGAACAAGGCAGAGGGAAAATAGGAAAAAACCCTACACAGCYGTAAGTGTAAAAACCTGGGACAATTGCTGAAGATCTGCGATTTCTACCAGTTATTGAACAAACTTGGCAGAGAACAAAACCTGAATATACAAAATACATCTAAAGCAGATGAGAATTGTAGAATGAATTGCTGAAAGACAAAGAAACACACTCCTTAAAGCACACATGCTTCTCATTTTACTCTGCAAAACCTTTTTCCCCATTTGTGAACTGTTGCAAAGTACCTTTTTCTTGGTGCCTGAGCTGAAACTGTTGAGGCTGTGAAAGTTTGCTTCTCACTATCTCTGTTCATCAGAGCACAGGGAAGGGGATGAGACATTGGCTGGTAGTCAAGTGTGCTCTGCCCTTGCTGCACTTGCTGCACTACCTCGTGACACTATGACATCTCACAAATCAAGGAATTAATTTGAAAGAAAAAGTCCAACTGCAGAGYAGAGATAATCAAACAAATGCTTGAAAAACGTCTTAAAGTAGGCTGTAGAACTTGAGGATGTATTTTGGAAAAATTAAAAAGCATRGGATTATGCTTAAAACCACATGAAACAGGCTCTGCTTATGTTCTTTTCTAATTAATCAGGATCTTAAAGACCATATGTTACTCAAATGCCTGAAAATTTTTATAAATGATTTCTAGAAAAATACAGAAATTCAATATCTGCAATTTCATTCATCTGAATTTTATYTCCTTCTATTTTTAAAGGAAAATGAACCATGAATAATCCCACTTATTCCCATGACTAATGATATTACARACATCAAATTTGGTCCAGTCATCTGCATTTTCATTTAAGCCAACAACATAGGTGAATAAACATCTGACAAAGATTCTAGGTTACTCTATATGTTAAATTACTGTTTTGCAACTAAGCACCTTCTGGGAGAATTGAAATAAATAGGTGAAGTTTTTTTAATGAGCACTCTGTTCAGCATCATCTCATAATGGCTCTCACCATGAATTTAATTGACAAAATAAGTCCAAGTGGGTGAAAACAGCCACCTCAACCCAAGATAACATTTATTTTCCTCGGTTTGAGTCTCCAGGGCAGGGAAAAAAAGATGGTGTGTTTTTGCTCCATGCTAAAAGTCCAGGGAAGGRCATTCTCACACATGCTCATAAAGTTAACACAGTACACAAAAAGTTTTTGAGTTGCTTTTAGTAGCACAGTAGCATAAATGAGACTGTATGTGCTTTCAAAATACTCTAGATTGATTTTTCTTTCTTATGCTGCCTTTACACTTGTATAACTCACTCTAATTCGGTGCATTTGCACTAACAAGGTAGAACTASTACCATATGTGTGTCCACTTCCTTGATAAGAGTGTATTTTTATTACTGCCCACAATACAGAGTCAGAAGTGATTGCATTCAATTCTTTCTACTTCATCCCAAGAGTCAAATTTGTCATTTTGAAGTTTGCCAAACAATATCCTACAACTTTCAGAAGTATGCCAGGAGTGTGGTTGGACCTTTTACTTTGGAAACAATATTGGAGGCATGTTGGAACGTAACTTTGGTTAGGATAACCAAAGTATTTTTCCAGTATTTTTGGAAAGCATAATAAAAGATAAAGAGAACAGCATTCAGCTCTTGTAGTCTTCTGGCATCACTCACACAAAGTTCAATTCAAGCTTCCCAAAACCTGCAACCTCTTCCTTGGCCCTGCAGAAGGGTCTACCGAGCCTTTTGCCATTAGSTCGTCTCCTTGGATGAGGTGTTGCAGAAAGTCAATGGCTAAATTCACTTACACAAATACATATATTTTCTGTTTACCCTAAATTGAAGCTAATGGAGCTACTCCTAAGCACCTTTCAAAATCAGTAAGAACATGATTTTACTGTTCTGCCATTCAAACTTACTCTCAGAAGGAAAAACAGAATGAAACACTGTGATCTGAAGTGGAGTTTCTTTAACTTGCTCGTATACAAGGATTAAAAGGATGACTTTTATGAGGCATTCTATAACTAGATTCTGCACAGAAAAWGAATAAATCGATACATTGATTTTTCCTCACTAACAAAGATAATTTACCAAAACACTGTGTTTATTACAATTCATTCTGCTGTGTTTCTGCCTGGTGAAACTATTTGTCAATTTTAAAGTGAAAAAAAACCACAAAACCGCTCATCATTCCCAGTTATTTTCCCTTCTCACCTTTAACTGTTGACAAATCCTGTCAATGAAAAAATTGCCAGCCATTCTCTCTCAAATAKGCCTTGCCAAACCCCTGTAATTCTACGTCAGTAGAAAAAATGATGCGCTCTACTTTGCCTTGAATAAACAATGCAAATATCACCAAAAAGTAGAAATATTCTTATCTACAATATAAGATCATWACACAGAACTGTCAGCCTACTCCTTAAATTCCACCCAATCACAGGGATTATAATTAGTGAGGACAAAAACTTTGCAAAGGTTTTAGCAATTCTGACTTTGGAGTCTCAGAGCACYCTATAGAATTTAGCAAATTCTGCGTCATAAGTGCCTTCCAAATTAAATTCTTAGGTGAAAGAAAAAATAACATCTAGGGCAGAAACCCCACCCCTCCCCCACCCCAGCCCCAAAACTAAGGCCCATATTTTGAATCTGTCCTTCCTTCTGGTAGAATTTATTTCCACATTCAAATTAATTTGACCACTTCAGAAAATACCTGCACACCMGTGGAGAGTAGCTGTTTACAGTGAGACTGCAATGACAGTCAAATTTTCACATTATTTCCCCTAAAAAGCCAGTGAAAGAGATATTGGCTAGCCTGGAATCAGAAGACCAGCATTCATTTTTTTCCCATTCAAAAAACATTCTGCCAGAAGCAACCTGAAAAGACACTTTACCAAAGTAAGTATTATGCAAGACACATTGATTTGTTTTCCAGGAAAGCTTTCTCATTGTCTCTAGAGAGCCTGAGATATTGTCAAGCTGCTTTTAGAATTATTTTTTAAATAATTCTCAGAATAAACCTTTGCTGGAAAGTACACYAGTTTCCTTTTCTGATCTTCCTCCTATCCATTCACTTTGCATTTCTAAATTACAAGTTTTCTAAAGCAGCAACTGCTTCTAAATGTGCTTATATTTTAACTTATAGAACCTTTCCTCTTGGAGTGTTCAGATAGTATGATAAAGCAAATAATCCTAGTGACTTTTTCCTTAGTTTGCTGCTCTAGTCAAACTTTCAGTTTTTAATCATATTGAAAACAATCAGCCCAGGTCTCAGCTTTCATTGTAACAATATTCAAACCATGAAATATTACTGATTTCTTGCCATATTTTAACATTATTGTAATCCCTCTCACAAGATCCTGTCAWATGAAACTGCAAGACTTCATTTTATCTCACCAAAACATCCAAGAAAATGAAGAAAGGTTCTTCTTCTTCACTTTTATTTATTTATTTATTTATTGTTAACAGGTGCTTTTGACACACTAAAAGCTTTCCATCCTCTCATCTCTAATCATTTTCCTCCTCTTTAGGCTTGTTCTCACCTAGAACAGGCTCTTTCAATGTTCTTTCACTACTTCAATCAGAGTGATGGTGGTGCTGACTTGGAGTTACTCACCTTCTTTGGCTTGGATGACAGTTAATTTTGTGCTTTTACCAGAATTTCACTACAGGCTCCTCATTTTCTCAATTAATCTTCTGTGAATTTCTTTTCCCAGAGATCATCTCTAGCACATTTTACCTCAAATATGAGTATAAACAGTGACCCCTGAACTAGTGAAAGCACAAGAGGGGGTGAGCATGTACAGTGGTGAAAAAACATTAATTCTGTTTATGACATCTGTAACGCTTAGAATTGAAATGTAAAAGATCTGRTTATCAACAACAGGCCACAGCTGGAGAGAAAAAAACATCTACCTCTGAAATGACAGCCTGATGCTTGCTCCAGGGTCAGAAGGGATCCAAAGGTTGCTTTTGTTTTAACAAATCCTTTCAGTATTTTCTTTTTTACTCTTAAATATGAGAAACACAAACTAAAAAATGTCTTTGTTTCCCCTATGAAGCTTTTCTGGACACGCCAGTTAATTTTTTTCATCAGAAAATACTATTGCTTTTGTTTTAGTGTGTATTTTTAATTATTTTGTGTGATCTTTTGCAAAAGCAGTTCCTTCCTTCTTGTCAGGTGCACTTGTGAGATGTTTTTCTTTATTTCTGACATTTTTTTAGATTGTCAAAATTCCTCTGGAACATACTTCTTTCTGAAGATGGTGCAGATTTGAGTTGTTAGAATGAGGGAAATTAAAAAGGGGGGAAGTAGCAAAAAGAAAGTTGAGAAACAGCAAACTAAAATTTTGAAATCRGGACTGTTTTCTAAAGAAAAGAATGTATGCTAAAATTTCCGTATGTGTTTTACTAGAGATGAGTCATTTTAAAAGCCCTATAAAAATCTCATATTTTTACTGGGATTGAAATATTCTGTCAGAAATGGCACTGAAGTGCAATGGTTACAACAAATTACAGAAATTATCTTCCAAATTGTCACCTTTTCTTTTTCAGTCCCTTTTTACAGGTTTCCTCTTGTCCTCTCCTATGACTTCTTTTCATGCACTTACTTGCTCCCTTCTTTTAAGAAATAACCTTATGCTTCTCATCTCTGTAAGCTTTTAGTAAACACCTTCCTGTTTAGCACATCTCCATTATCTTTGCTCCATCACATCTAGTATTTCCTTCTATTTGTTTTATTTCTTCTTCCATGCTTTTCTGTTTATTCCATAATTCCCTCGAATCGACACCCATTCTTCCATCAAGTCTCCTCTGTGTTGTCAGTAAAAAGCACTGGTATCTGTTCCTGTTGAGACTGGCTTTCTTTTGCTATCTGCAATCCAACTCCAGACACTTATACCTGGGAGGAGGTGGGAAAAAGGGAAAAGAAGTCTTTGTGTCTGCACCTCACTGATCTCTGCCTGCTCTTTTTCAAATTCAAACTTATCCAAAGTGGCAGACAGCAAGCAAAACACGGAAGGTGAGGCACAGGCGCTGCCAGCAGACCCTGGTGTCACACACTGGCTGCATGAGGTGTCCCAAAAGCACCAGCTGCTCCCACTGCTGCATTCTCCTGCTCACAGATCAGGACAGAGCCTCCAACAGCCATCAACATAACTGGCATGATGTGAGTAGTGTTTCCAGACAGAGATTTTGCAGAGATTTTGAGACTTTGCAAAACTCAGTGCTTCATCCATGTCCAGGTGACAACATCCACCTTCACTGCTTCTTACACAGGATTCCCTTGCAGCAAATTTGAGGTTATACCAACWGATTAGCTAAAAAGTTAATTTCCAAGACCAGGAACTGACTTTTCTGAATTACTAAAGGGAACAAAATGAAGTCTTTCATTTCCATGTTCAGTATGAATGAGAAAGCAGAATAAAGTAAGATGTGAGTCTTCATTTTTCATGATTTTCCTCCCTGTGGAGAATTTTCCTTTTGTATTTTGTTTTAAGTGATAAGAGAGTCAGTCTTGATAGCAATGATATCAGGGTGGGGACATGAGACCCATCTCTGTCGATGTCTCTAGSTACAGTACAAATAATAAGTACTAATCTTGGCGATATCCAAATTTCTAAGAGAATTTTTGGAAATAGTATCACGGAGATTAAATGCTACTTCTAATTTTTTAATCAGTTTCTCACAGACAGCAATGCACAGGTGCCTTGACCTTAAACTTAGGTAATTATTATAATTAAAGAGCTAATACTCCATTCACGAATGTCTGCTGCACTATCTCTATTGTCTAAACCCCATTAATGTGCATGTAGCTCCTTTTCTGTTCCTGGTTTCTTTGGAACTCTTCCAAGATTTACTCAGTTATTGTTCAAAGCCTTTCTCAGTATGYTAGTGTATTGGTGTTTTGTGCTCTACATCCTTTGGCTTATGGATCGTTCCAGTTTTGGAGAGATATTTTCTATATCCATTCAAAAATATTACCCATCCATATCCAGTGAATATCCTACTMCTCTAATCAATAACTTCTGCTAACTACCCAAATAAATCCATTCTTTCTTTATTATTTTGAGAAAATACGATGAATGTTTTGTAAAACTTGCAGCCTTTTTTGTTCCTTTGGTTCCCAGTCTGTCTCACTCTTGTCTTTTTTATTTCTTTTATCAGTGAGCACAACCCAAATACCTCAGCTATATTTACAGGACTATTTGGTCTGTCACCAGAATGAAATCTATGCAAATGAAAGACTTTCTGARTGTGGCTGCCAAACCACATCCTTTCCCAAACAAATTTCTGCCCAAATTTTTTAAAAATAKTTTTAACTGGGGGATGGGAAGGAGGTACACACACTGAAGAGAAGTATTTAGTTACAATTTCAGACATTTTAAAGAAAACAAATGTATTGATTAAAAGAAAGCTGTTCCTCTCTCATCTTTACCCTACAGCTCATTTTGAACAGAAGAAAGGTTGGTTCAATTCCTTCTTTTGAACCATATCTCCTGGAAGAATGTTTAACTACAATATCACAGAATTTTCATATTTCAGGATAAAGGCTCTCTCAATCTCTCCTGATGGTGCTATTCCACTTGGTTTAATATACTTCAATATTCTGAGGTGCAGTGAAAATCACGCAGTAACATGAGGTTTGTGGTACTCATGTGGAAAATGGAGCCTCRGGGTTCAAGTTTTTTCTTCAATAAATACCTAAATTTTAAGCAAAGCAATAAATACCTTATTTTTAAGCAAAGCAGAACAGGAACAGGAAAAAAAATGAAGGAAGGAATTTAAACCGAAATGTGACACGCTACAGTCTCCAAGAAATTCTCATGCATAGCAACAACTTCTGAGGAGGAGAGCATGGAGCCCAGGCCTTCAACAGATGAAGCACACAAAAAAGGATGGGGATTCACTGATTTTGTGAAACTGGTCTGGACAACTGTTTTTCTCAGTAAAACCTATTCAGCCACTGTATAGTTATTTTACTGATAGTTTTGGCACAATAGAAGATGCATCTTAGTTTAAAAAAACTTGCAGAAATGCTAATCAGGCCCTATGCTTAATTTTTTGGTAATMACAACAATAGTAAAATATATGTCCTTACCAAAGAAGCTTGCTTGGGGAAAAGAAGGAAGATATTTCTGCCAAACTATATCCTCATAGGTTAGAATTTTTCATTATCGTGGAAAACAGTTACCCATGTGGTGATGGTAGGTAGGGCAAGAAGTAAACAGAAAAGGGGTTGAGTTAGAAATAAACAACCAGCAAAATATCTTTTTAATGAAAAATAAATATTATTGCTCAACAAATGTGCTGCTGTTCTGTAAAGCAGGTGAAGGATACATACCCACATCGGAGATAAAACCTGAAGTTCCATTTCCTGTGAAGTAGAGATATTAAGGTGACAACACAGAATYATATTTTGGTATAACCCATATACAAACAATTTGAAAAATGGCATTTTATATGACTTCTAAGGAAAAATGAAAACATGCAGCGGTCTGCTTCATAGAGGCTTAAGGACTTGCCTCAGTTAGACCCTTCACATTGTACCTAATTTCAAACARAAACCCAGTTCAAAAAGACATACATTTATAAAGCTTGCCAAAGAACACCAAAATAATGTGTTCTAGTCCATGTGAGAAATAGTGTAAACAACACCAAGCTTATCTATTAAAAATCTTACTGTCATGTCCCTGAATGTTCCTCAGGCAAAACATGGGTGCCTTTTTTAAAAGAAATCCCACATATTTTCTGAAATTATGTTTTCTTTTATTCATAAAGTGTTCATTAATTAAAGCAAGCCAATATTGTCAACAGAGATGCATCTGTTACTCTTAGGAGTCTCYAGGACAAATTCTGTTTCAGTGACGTCTGTTTTGCTATTGTCCTAACGGAGCAAATGGCTAAAGAGTGAGTTCTTTCTGATGGACACATGTTATATATGCAATTAAGTCTTGCTATAGTAAAGAATCACTGTCAGCAGAGATTATTTTAATGGATGTACAGTATTACTTTAAACTAAGTCTTCACCATCTGTTCATCTTAATTACAAATGCAAAACCAACATATCTTACATTAGCATCAGAAAATGGGGAAATATCAGTGASTGAAATGTCCATATATACTCTTTGTGCAATACTGCATGCATCTGTGCCATTTTTTGTCTCCTCTTCCAAGTAACACAAATTGGGAAAAGGGGGAGGAAAGAAGGGGGTAGAATTATTCCTCACAGATATTTTCTGGCATGGTTGAATATTTTTCTGGCAAACAAGGATTAATTACAAAACATTTCAATATATTTTGCTTTAGAATGATTTCCAAAAGTATGTACTTGCACTTGTACCTCATTCTAGCTCTTTCTGGCTGCCAGATTATCAGAGAGAATGAAAGAAAGAGCCAACACATGCTAATGCCATCTAATAAATCACCAAAATGGAGGTAAAAGGATATGCATGGAATACACTGAATTATTCCAAACTAAGACGTAATGAGGAAGTAAAATTTTAAAAATACAGCTTTATATTTCTGACATGTTATTAATTTGTACAGACAAGATAGACTTACAGAAAACAGTGAAATAAGGGAGAGTACAGCCTGTCTATAATCTGCTGCAATTTGRTAGCTTGCTAGTAGATGTTTGGTCCTAACTGTTCATCACTATGGAAGTAACATTACAACAGCTAAGACCAAACTGAAGATTATTAWGACTAAAACCCTTACAAGATTATGACCTAGAATGAAGGGGAACTTTGGAAAAATGATAAGATAGGATCTTGAAAGATACTAATATGTGCCAAAAACATATAAAAAATAAAATAATTTTAAAACCCCAATYGAACACCCTGACACAGATTCTATCACCCTCAAATTTTCCAGCTAGTTCTCATGAAATGTGACGGTCAACTTTTAAACATCTTGCAACCAAGATGAGTCCAAGTGCAAAACTCAGATTTGACACATCCTTYCTGAGAAAATCCATGGACATAAATACACAGGAAACATAAGTGACAATATTATTCTCCACTTTACATATAGGAAAATACACATAGAGAAGTCTAATTCCAAACTGGAGAGACCATACAGAAGACAATMATTTTTTGTAGACTCTTATCACTAAATGATAAGCACTTCAAAGAGATGGTTGGTATTGTGTCGGTAAGAAGGATAATCAAACTCAAAGAGGTAGAGGATGCAGGACTAGTTGGTATATAAATTCTGTATCAGTTGCAATTGTCTACAACTACAGTATAAAGAAAAATTTTTATGGAAGTCTCTAATAAATACATTAGTGGAAATAGGTTTGGAGAGATATTTCCCAATAATTTCTAACTTTGAAAGTTGCCAGGAAAACACCATAAATCATTAATGCTGGTAATTTGTACTGGGGAAATGTGTATGGCCTTACATTATGTCACCTTACATAACAATACCAAATATGAAAATCAAAACTGCTCTGCAATAAACACCATTTTTACTGATTGCACATGATTATGTTAAGCAGCTTCTTCTAACAGTGTCACAGAGGTGATTTAATAGCTCCTATAACTAATCTTCCCAGATGACCTCTCCCCTCTGCTGATGAAGCCTATTCAAAACCTACTGCCCTTTGCCCATTTTACCATCCTTTATTTCCGATCTGTTTTGATCATAAATACTTTTGGCAAAATTCTTCTTTCCTCTGAACAAATTTTCTGTGGACACCTCAGCTCACCTATGTGAGTGATGTAAAAGGAAACACGTTCTTACCGTTGTTCTCATTATTACTATTATTTCCCTGAAACCACCACATCAATAAGTGTAAGAAATCACTCATCAGGTATCTGACATCTGTGCAAAGTACTGCGGTTTCCAGCCTCTTTCTTCCCACACTGAGAAGGTAATTTACACAGCTCCTTTACAATAAACAATTAAAAAGAAAACCCATCTTCTAGAAATACCAAACCGGAAAAGAATGTTTGAAAATGTTACTGCCGCATTCAAATAATACAGAGAAAACTTCATATGTGAAACCAAACATGCGCACATTGAAATACACAGAATGCTGCAAACCAGAGATGTTAATAGCCAACTTGAAGAAACACAACAAAACAAAATCTGAAAGGAGTTAAAGAACAAGTCATATCATTATAAGTGGAATGGGATGAAATTGCAAGTTCTTGTCAAGGTCACGGAAGGCGCAGAGGAGCGGGGTGCGGGGGATCCCGGTGTGCGGGAGTCCCTAGGGGGCACTGCGCATTTAACTATGGCCGAGGCGGCCACAAAGASCGGGCTGCTGCCCAAAAACGGAGCCGCGTTTTGTTCCCACAGCAGCTTCCTGGTTACGCTATAAACCCACACTGTTTGCCCTTATATAATAACGAACGACTTTCTACCGTGAATATTTTCCTCTAGGATCGTTAAATATGCTACTAAAACGCAGGAATTGCAGAAKGTATGGACAACAACCAGACAGAATGAAAGAAAAGCAGTAAAATACTCTGTTTGGGGGAAGGGGCAGATAGAAAGAAGACTAAATAAGCGTTAAAGCTGTCTTGATTATMAAACAAAACTCGAGTTTATATATGTATTATATATAATTATTTTGTGCATAATTTAAAAAATAAAAAAAGGAGAGCTACTATTGAGTTTATAAACCAAATTAAGTCCTTGATACAATGAGATTTTTCTGATTCAGCTTCAGGATCAAATGAATTTTTATACAATAGGGTTAAAAAGTAAAATTTGTGGTTTTGTTTTTACATGAAAATAATGCAATGCTTACAGTGTCTGCCTGCTGGAACTAATGAATAAAGAAGTGCCTTTATTCTGATCAGAGCTAGTGATCAGAGCAGGCTMGAAGAATACTGAGACAGTACCTGCACTATACAGGACTGCCAGTCATAAAGCTGTGATTTCACAGTTTGTATTGTGTAGGAGCCAGGACATGGCCACCTTGCAAGTGAGCAATTTAAATGTGTGTCTCTATATTGTGTGTATACCTGCAAGAGAGGAGGATACCTTATTGTTTAACTTGAGAATGGAGCTATCATAGGAGTTCTGTCCATCCGTATCAAATAGCAGTACACACAGGAAAGGCACAAACACGGACCTTTCATGCAGACTTCCCAGCTGCTCTTCCTGAATCCATGTTAGAACAGACAAATAACATTATTGTTATTTTGGAAGCAGAAARCAAGTAAGGAAATGAGTGCTGTTGGACAAGATTTTATCTTTCCTCTGCTGCTTTTTTGTTGTCATTGAGGACTCATGCCCTGTTTTAGCCACAATCTTCCAATCCAGTCCTCTAAGCATGAGGTTCCACACAAAATGCAATCATGCCATGAAGGTTGCCATTTTAAACCCACATCTGGAGACTTCACATAAACCATCAGCTTTGCATTATCTTGCATTTAGAGCAAGTTTAAAGCAGGCTAGAAAAATCTGAGTTTAAACTTTATAAAAAGTTCTATTCTTGAAAAAGAAGAATTTTGCAAAGAAGGGACATAGCAATCAGTTTTGAGATAATAAAAGTATTTTGAAAATTTCAAAATATCATGCCAAGAAGTTGAGTGATTACCAGCTTTAGAGSAAAAAGTCCAGAATCCTTGGAAGCATAGCTTTTAAAAATTCTTCAAAACGAACATGGGACARTTTGGTTGCCATTAGCCTGGGGTTTGGAGCCAAAAATTGCTTCATTGTTACATATCAAAGTAGCTGTAAGAGATTCAATAGAGACACCATGAGCATTCCTGTTTCTAAAATGAAAGTGAAAAATAGACAAATATACCCAGAGGATGGGAGGGTCAGTCTTCGATAAGCATTGCCTTCARCCTGGTGCTGTGAAAGACTATCAACCATTAGACACTTTGTAATGACAAAATTTTGATGATGAGCAAAACAGAAAATCTTTTGTCTCCTGCTTTTATTTCTGATATTCTGGACTCCATTACATAGTGTTCTTTCATCATTGACTACATTTTATTGTGCACTGTAAATACAAAATACTGATCTCTATAACTCTAGGCATATTCCTAGTAAAAGATCGTTGAAGCCTTTCTATTAATGTAAAAATAATAATTTAGAAATTAATACCACTATAGTTTTACTGAACATATATTTTTAGAAATATTGTAATATTTTTACTTGTTGTCAAAATGGGGTAAATTTCACATAATTTTATATGAATTCCCAAAAGATTAAATAAAGCTTGTTCCTTCTTACTACATCATACTTGGAGGTGATTTCTTCATAATGCAAATGCCGAGGATTTGAAGAATTTGATTTTGATGAACGTGATGAATTAATTAGAAAAAACATTCTCTGTCAACTCAGAACAAAAGCTAGTCACAAGTAACCTTGAAATACTATATATTTCATGGAACTGTGTAAACAAGGAGCAGACAACTTTTACAGGGCAATTGGTAAGATTATATGTTTCTTTCCTAAATTACAGATAAACTGTGATAGTAGGAWCTCAGTAGGAGCCAGGAACAGGTATTTAGGTTTCACCTAGCCACTTGTCTGGTACCCTATCCTCTGTCTGTGAGGTGCTGGCTTCCCAGCTTGTGCTGAGTTTTACAGAGCCAAGAACTGGGATCTGCTGCCTCTCACAGTGCTTYTCTCAACACCACAGCCTTCACCCCCTGCCTGGGCTGCACATCATTTGTCATGGACCCCTGCTCTGTATTGGGAACGTGTGTAATAGGTTGCTGAATGATGGTCTGAATTTGGGATAGGTGACCAAACAACATAAACATGGAAGTTAAATTAACATTCTATACAATGGCTGAGAAAAAGAAAAAGAGAAAAACAACAACAACAACAACAAAATAAAACAGATGAGAAACTCTGTACACATATGGTGACAAGCCTTCTTCATTTGCCTTCTGAAATTGCTGATCAATGGAATATACTCACAAGAACAGCCTATGTATGAAACCAGATAATTCACAGAGCAGTATTCCTGGGTCCAAATTTGAAGGCTCTGCAATAATGGGGAGAAGAATCATAAGGCTGGAAAARACCTCCAAGACTATCAAGTCCAACAACTAACACAGAAAAAAAAAATCCTACAATCTGCTGTTGAACTTTAATCCCACTACTGACACAGGATCTGTCTGGGGTCATTCCTTGTGAAAAGCAAACACTCACTCCTTACTGACATTTGGGAATCAACAATGATATATGAACTGCTGCAACATAATGTCACAGCAATCCAAAATCCAAACCCTGGTCATCTCCTTGAAGTCTGGAGACTCGATAAACTTTCCCTGAGCTGTGGTAGACTGCTAAACAGTATGGACTTTGCGTGGTACTACTTCCAACTTCAATTAAGCAGTGYCACAAGAAGTCTCAAGAATTCAGCTGGAAGTCACAAAAACAGGACTAAGAGTACTTATTTTCACTTGATAGCAGGCATTCTTWAGATATTTGAACTATCAAATGGATTCGAAAATAGTAGTAAAATCTTCATAAGCTGATCTAAGCTGCAAACCCCTTATGTGAAATTCTGTGTTTTCAAGAGCTGCCAGGAGGAAAGAAATGAAAATTTTGACYGAGTCCTGCTCTGCATTTTGTGTTAATTCAACTTTTCTAAATATAGTTTCTTTAGGGAAACCAATCACTTTATTTCCTTTCTCATTCAGTAATACTCCATGTTCATCTGCGGATTCAAAGTTGACAATTTTCACTAGACAGCTGCAAAAAATTGAGAGGCTGAAAGGTCACAGAGATTTTAAGCTCATCTAGGTTTCAGAACAATCCCAAACCCCACAAAGCCATGTTTAAAAAAAAAAACCAAAACAAAACAACAAGCAAATATTTATAGCCATGAAAAGACAGGTTTTTCTTATGTGAGTTTCTGAAATTCCTATTTGAGTAAAATAAATTCTAGCTGTGATTGAGGAGGTTCTCTTCTGTTGACAGAAAGTCAGCACTACAAACTTAAGCTATCTCAGACTGTATGACATCTGGCTCCAGGCTCAGTGCAGTTTCTACATGCACTGCTTCCTGTCACAGTAATTAAGTGCATTTTTCTTGATTAACAAAAATCCAAACAAGATAAAGAGCTAATTTGCTTTCTGTTTTGGGTCTCAGTCGATGAAGCCTGTGTGTATTTCTTGGGGGTTCTTCATAATTTAGCACTGAGATAAATCCAATGGCTTTCCTGAAAATACTACAAACAGGTAATTTTTTGATGCACCAAGGTTTTTGTAAAAAGACATTTTATTTAAATTTATGCTTGAGACATTTTWGGCTTGAGGAGCTGAGAGGAAAGAGCTAATAGGAATAGAAATATTGTCTTATTTTACCTTTCTATGAAATGGGAGAGGTGCAGATTTTGAGTTAAGACTTGCCAGCAATTCAAAGCTGATACCAATTTAAATTTTTATGAGATACAGAGGGTGAAGCATTTGAATGAACACATACAAACCAAATCTAACCAAGGCCATATTATTGTTCAGATTTTGTGGGATGTAATAAGCGAGCACCCAGCAAAAGCAATGAGCATTTTGTTCTGAGAAAGGGACATGGAAATGCTTGCTTGTATGAACAATCCTTAATTAAATGACACAATGACTGTCTAAGAAATTTCTGGGAAAAAATAATTCAATAAATAATTAAAGTAATTAGAATAGAAGTGTTGCTGAATTTAGCATCTCAGCACAAAAATAAAATCTGTATAGGAATGGGAAGTCAAACCAATTTATGGAGTACTTGTCAGATTTAGAAACATGGAAGTTATGCCACAGAAACCCTTCCAAAAAAAGTTTTAATAAATTTAAGCAAAACTCTATTTTCTCTACTCATTTACTCTTTTAATTTTCTTTCCAAAACCTTATGAATTCGAACTGTATACTAGTAACTGCTCCCGTATTAGGTGACCCTTTGGAATACAGTAAGTAGATGACAGCTGATGCACCACATGATCTCTTTGCAAAATACGGGCCTGGTTTAGCAGCATTAATTAAATCTCTTTCCTAAAGCTCTATGTATATTTCTGACATGCAGAGCTTTTTTTGTTGGTGTGTTTTGGGGTTTTTAGTATCCTTCATTTCCTATCCACATAAATTGTAGAATGTTTGAAGCCACTGTAACATAGCAAGGAGCTTTAAAATACCTGGATGGCTCAAAGCACAGTCTCCCTCGGGGCCCTACAGTGCATTTGACATGACCAGTAACAGGCCAGTGGGTCATGCTGGGAAGGARACAACAGTTCACGGTGAGTGAAGACCTCTTGAAAGCGTTAGAAGTAAAACTGGTTACAGTTCATATTAAAACTATGCTAAATGCCTGGGGTACTCAGCATATATCACTAAAGCTGAAGGTTATTTTTGAAACTCCTGCAGATCACCTTTAAATGAATTTAAGTGATTGACTCTGCTAGAGCACATGTTATATGTACCAAAAGTAAAGAAACTTACGTGTACTGTATGGCATCCTCAGACAACACGGTTCATTGCAGCATGAAGCTCATTGTAGTGCTCTAATGATTCTGTTAAAATTCTGGTCAGCTTCTCCCAATCAGATACTGGGAAGTAACGAGGTTCTCCAACACCGTGGGCAAAGTGGCAGTAAATTAGTGGCTTATGGATAAATATGTGCTCATCAACACCCTGGTGCTAACAATACAGAGATATAAACAAGTATTCACCCAGCATATTAACCCTTTATCATAATTTTCCCTTTTGTGTGCGTGCACTTATGAAGTCTGAAGTCTGGGAACAACCCTGTTAACGATAGAACCAGTAGATAGCTTTTTTTTTTTTTTTTTTTTTTTTCTGTTTCCTGTCAGACTCTGGCAGCATGCTATTTCTAGAAGTTCTGGCTGCAAGATCTCCTGGACTGTGTCTTCTCTCTGCAGACAGCTAAGCAGGATATCAAATGCAAGGCAGATGTTGGTGATAAATTTCCATTTCAGCTCCTTTTCTGGAGGAAAACAAGTTCATCCAAAAAGTATGGGACTTTTTCCTAGGCACTTTATGCTATTAATATATAATTTCACATTGTTTTACTCTGCTCTCCTTGGTACCCTCTACATCTGTCTATCCTCCTTTGATTCTGAATATTCTCCTAATCTTTACCATGGCATGCAACCATAAGGTGGTAGCATCTGAACAGAAAAAAGATAAATAATCTCATTGCAAAGAAGAAACTTCAATAAGTATGCTTCTTCAAGTAAAAMAGGAGACAGAATACTTATGACTCTAGTGATTTTGGTTTTATCATCTTTTCTATTTTATTGAGATTATGTCCATTCAGACCAGAAACAGAGCCCAAAAATACTCTATAATAAACAATTAATCTGTATATACTATGAAACAGGGCAGGTATCGGTCTTACCTCCTGCTGAGAATCATAACTCCAAGTACCTTCTGTAGCACGGATGAGAATTTTGTTAAAATGTTCAGCATCTTTTTCCCCCATACATTTAACTAAGGAAATGCAGACCAATTTCATGGAGCCATCAAAGGAGCGATGAAATAGGAAGCTGTAATCACTGGGGTGCTGAAAGCGTTCACTGCAAAAACATTTTAATTCAAACACCTTTTTTCCTTGTACATGATGCTGTCAATCCCTCATTAGAAACTAAAATGTTTCAGTCAGTGATATGCATCCTTGGGTCACCAAAGCTTGCCACAGTATATATGTTTAATSGACAATTAATGTCCTGTTGTAAAAGGAGTTATATAATGAGGTTGTTTGTTTGCCTCGGAAACAGTGAACCTTTCCCMTTACCCCTTCTTTCTATGACTTTCATCTTTGTTATGATCCCATTTTATTTACCTCTCGCATACCTCTTTCTCTATAGGACAACCTRACTGTATCCTCCTGGAGTCCCAGCTTCTGTTTAAAAATTCTTTTTTTCTAGATTGCCTCTTCTGCTCTGTATTGCTCCTAACATCAATCCCAGTATAGATTATCCTGACAAGCAATACCAAAGGACTACACCAGCATTATGAACACCATATCAAACTTGAGGTTGAGACAAATCCTATTGTTTCTGATGTGTTGTTCACCTCAACCCTTTAGTATACCCTTTAGTAGCTATCACTTTGATTCTACAACTCTCCTTTCTGTCATTGGCTGTTATCAATCAACAAATTTCGGCCTTGTGAAAGGCAGTGAAAATGTTCCTCTTGCCTTCAGGATTTCTCCCAGAGTGCCAGTTCCAGCATGGTTTCYGCAAGAACATTGCATTCATTTTTAGGAATTGGCAGATTAAAGTCTCTCTGCTACRAAGTGCTAATACAAAGGCATTCAGTGGGACTTTTTCAGCATAGAATCCACCCTGATGCTTAAGACTAAATTCAGCAAGCATGTTAATAAGTATTTGGTGTGCAGGTGGCTCATGTAACCATACTTCCCSTACTGTCTTCATATTTATGTACAAGTTGATTCAATATAATTTATCTGGTTTTATGTCTAGTAAATATAATTACAGAGAAATTTTATTTGGAAATTTTCCATGATTGGKGTATTTCTTGTTAAAATGCTCCTTTTTGCAGTGGCTTTTTGATCCAGATATATTATGAGATTAAAAAAACTGGCATCCTGCTCTCCTTGCTTCTAAACAGATGTTAAATAAGCATTCTGTAGGAACTATGGGTAAAATTCCTACCTCAATCCAAAGATTAATATTTCCAAATGCATTGAAAAAAGGAAACTGTCTTTAAATCCTAGAGATAACATGCAAAGATCAGAAACTGTTGGAGAATAGAAAAACAAATTATGCTTTCACAGTTGTTCCAGCAACACCTCTTACAACCAGAAAGATTTTTACTATGCTTTTTTCACACTGATTTGCCTTTGCAAACCTCACAGGCACTCACTCTCTCAGGCTTCCCAGATTGCTGCTGTCTCCCACGCACCTGCTGATGGTCTCACACTACTGTTCTCTTGTTGCCAGCTCAATCCATAGGACTAAAAATGTTCTCACTCACATAGAAAGTGACAGCTGAATTTGTTAAAAGCTAACCCAGTTAGGAAGGCTAAACAAAATGAAAGCTAGCTTTGAAAAAAATAATGTTAGGTTTACTGAGTTGCCAAATTTTATGGTATTTTTTTGAGGAAAGGTATGTTCAGAATAGTTAGATGTTCTTTGCTTCCCCTTATTTCTTTCCTCCTTCTGCTCTTTCTGCCCACGTGCAGGAGGCAGTGCAGGAATTGTGATGAGACTCCTTTTTCAAAAAACATCCTGCCTAACTTTGAGGGCACGAGGCAGCAGAAGGAAATGGAAGGACCATTCATGTTTGAAAAGACAWCCACCATGATAACATCTGAATGTGACTCAAAAAAGATGAGGAAGGAAGCCATCATCTCCAATGGGAGTTACTTGTACTTCTCAGCACTCTGCTTGCTCTTCCCTCCCTGCATTCTGCTTGGCACCTAAGGATTCAGTAATTAATATAATAAGT
>NW_026623262.1:501397-517786 GCF_030028575.1 Malurus melanocephalus
CTGAGAAGGCTGCATTCTGCATACTCTTTCTGGCCAGTGGACTACTATGCAAAAAAGATATTACAGAATTTACATGTTCAGGCACAGTAATTACTTGAGTATTGACACAGCCTATACATGTATATTTGGGRAACTATCCATGGGACTAGAGATGTGAAAAAAAACCCCAAGTATTACACAGATCATACAATAGTCTATGACATTTAGTAAAGAGAAAGAGCAATTTATAAATAAAAGAGCTACATGGAAAGACTTGTATTACCTGTAATATACCCATCAAGCCTCTAAAATTAAAAACATAGTTGAATCTAGTCACCATGTGTAGAAAGTTCTGGGTAATTTTCTGATGCAGACAGATTTCATCTTATATGARTGAGATGATGGATTTCACTACTCTGTAACTGCAGCTTCTGCGTTGGAAAAGGATATTTATGGCCCTGCTCTCTCCATGGTGGTTAKAGCATCCATCTCTGGGGAGAAATCAGTAAATAGAGAAAATTTCCTCAGATTAAAAAAATTGTATGTGTGTAGGAAAGGGTAATTATTTCTTTTAAAGTATATCCACATAGATACTTTAATAACACTGAAACCCAGAAATTGAAAGCACAAGTTGAAAAGGTTTCCACAGCCAAAGCACACAGTGTTAAACATCTTATTCACTCCCTGTCTCACTCGATGGAGACCAGAATTACTATCAAGTTAGTATGAAGCCTGCCAAATGTGCCTGACTTCAGGGCAGTGGGCTCCTTTGCAGCCATTTTCTTTTCAGAATGACTAATAATATGCATGTGATTAATCAAATTTGGTTCGTTCAGCATATGAATGTTGTTTTTTAAGAAATAAAAGTATGTCAGCACCTTAGTGGAGTATCAAGCAAAAAGGAACTATAGAGTTGTTAAATTTCCTAGTGAGAGTATCATATTGATCCTCTATCTTGGATCAATTCAACTATAATTCTATTATTAACATCTTTATGGTGTTTTTAACAGACACTTGAAAAAAGCGAACTCACAAAAATTACCTGAGGATGGTTTTTTTCCCCTTGGTGTGTCTCAGGGCTGGGCAAAACACAGATTCACTCATTTTCAGAGTGTTTCTCTATTAAAAAAAAAACCCATCTGTAAAGCAGAAAGTTAAAAAAAAAAAACAGCTAAACAGAAATTTCTAAGACTCATACACTTTTGTAGAAATTACACTTTTGATCAGCCAGCATTTTCAGATGAAATAATATCATAGAACATTTGCAATTAACCTAATTACAAAATATACTAATATATGYTGTATCAGAACTGTGGTTCTTAACAGTGAGACCAAGCTGTATGAGAAGCTATTTGAGATATGTTTCTCAATTCTATCTATTACAAAAATATTGTTGACAAGTTCAAATACAATACAGAGAACACCTCAGGAGATGAAAAGATGGTTTCAATAAATGCACAAACACAATTATTTTAAATCAATATATTTCCAGGTATTAAAAGGTCCTGAACTGCACAAATAAAAGATGCTGTTTAGGAAAGAACTCATTGTAAGGCAAAAAAAAAAGCATGCTAAACATAATTCTGAGGGACCAGTTGAAATATAAGCATAAAAGGAGACTAAAAGTGCGAAATGGTAGCCAGGTACAAGGTTTGGTATTGAAGAGAAAAGTGCTCCTTCCTTTTTAGTAATCAGTTCTCTTAATTTCAGCTGATATTAGCAGATGAAAAGAAGTGTACCTGAACTTCTTGTTCAAGGGTATGAATGAATGGTTAAAACACGGACTGAACCTGCTCGCTTCAACACTGTCCCCACAGCCAAGATACCACTGTCCTGACTCTCACAACACTRAATCTCATGATTAGAAGCCAGCTGCTAGGAAAATAATAAGAGTCACTAATCTAGAGAGTCACTATTGCTTTAATATTAAGAATATAATCTCATTTTGATGCCTGATCCTCTCCAAAAAACATGATTTCTTTTAGCAAGATATGTTACGACTGTCCGGATGTGAAAACTTTGTAATCACCTATGATCACACACAGGTGACCARCCATACTGGGCCAGAAAAGGGATTCAACCAGACTAGGATGTGGTCAGAAGCAGCCACCTCACGAGAATAAAACCAACACAAGTACAAGTATAATATTTCCCCCCTAATATTCTCATAGTCTGAATATTTTCAGTTTAGAAGATTTTGAGTGTTTTGTGCTTTGTCTATACATGAGGTAGCRCCCTTCTGGATGTAAACCCTGGTGTCCCCTTGATTGCATGAAATGTGTTCATTAAAGCCTTTGGAAAGGAGTTTTAAAGGCCCCTTGCTCACTTCATGGACTACCTCTTCTTGTTTTGAACTTCTCTCTCCCACTCCATTCACAAGCTTTTGCACTGTAAGAGACAGAAGTTAGTCTGCACATAACTTTTTGCAAGGTTAGTCTGCACATAACTTTTTGTAGACCTCTAACACAGCTGCTCAGGTTGCCTTCTTTCAAGTCTATCAAGTCCCAGCCCCTGCACAGAAGCTGTTGGCTTAGTCATCTTTGTTGCCTTTCTCTGCATCTTTTCCAGTTYTAAAACATAATTTTAGCAATGACATGTCTAGAACTGCACCTAATTTTCCATGTCCTGGTGAATCATGGCTTTATACAGATGAATAATTATGTTTTCTGTTTGTTCTCCAATAACCTCTAACTACTGATTTTTTTTAACTACTGCCAAGCACGGAGATGATCTTTTCATGGAACTATTTAATATACCCCCCCACATCTCACTCTTCAGTTGTAATCATCAGTTCAGACCTCATCATCTTCTATATGAAAAAGGTTTTTTCCCCCCAGTGTGCATACACTTTACATTTATCTACATTGAATTTCATCTGGGTAATTTTATTACCTAATCACTTTGGCAATTCTTCACAACTCATCCTCATCATTACTACCTAGGAGAACTTTATATTGTCACCAAACTTCATTGTTCACCTTTACGTCCACATATCTTTCATGTATTTTTAAATAGCATAGAACTCCTTTTTAGTACTGTTAATCCTTCCTCAGACCCTCGCTGATGTCCCCACTCTCTTTTTTAAAAAAGAAAAAAAAAGTTTAGCCTCAGTTTTATTTACAGCAAACATCAGTGCAAAAAAATGAGTAGCCATTTTGACACTTTATATGCTGTTCATCATCTGTTTCTGCTWAAGTATTCAAAAAAGATTATGGGGAAATTCCAATCTCTGAAACTGCTTAGCCATTAAGCTCTTTTGGCTAGTTTGATATTATTTTTAATCTTTAGTATGCAGTCCTTCTTACATAGTTTAGACACAATTTCAGTTTTCTGAATGATCTTTCTTATTCCTAGTAGCTTTTTTTCCTTTGTTGATTAGCCATGCCAGTCTCTTTTCACCCTTTCTGAAGTCTTTCCCAAAGGATGGGGCATGCTGTGCTGCTGGGTCCCTACTTCAGCGATCTTCTTACTGCCTGGAAGATTTTAATTCTTTTAGTGGCCCATTTTAGCTTCTCTTTTAGTGGGTTTCCCTGTGTTCACAGAGTTATTCTTTTTGAAGTTTAGCACCCTTGTGGTGGATTTTTTGGCCTTTGTTGCTCCTGTGGGGGGACTGAATTGAAGTACATTACGATCACTGTCACAGAGCAGCAATTCCATTGTGACATTCTGAACCAGATCCTGCACATCAGTCAGGACACAAACAAGCTGTCACTCAGTGCAGTCTGCTTGTAAAGGTAGCTGATCTCAGGCCCCCTCTCTGCTTTGCTGCTCAGTCACAGGGGCATGACTCTCATGGAGGATTTACATGTGAGTTTGTCAGAAAYGGGATTAAGGGAACTAAATTGTTGTTTCCTTTAAGTCTATGCATTTAATAAATATRGGACAGACACAAGGTATCAGAAAAGTGTAGTGACTGTTGAGGTAACTGTTACATGCTCATCCTAACAGACCCATTTTGCTGATCCTTGGAATTCAAACCCTAACCACCTTAAAAATGGAAGCCCCTGAGCCCAAGCACAGGTACACACAGTAGCACATCTTAGTTCAACCAAGATTTGGCACAAGGCAAGGAACAAATGCTATGTAACTGCCACAAACACATCCTCCCCAAATCTCTGAAACAAAGTAATTACAAATCAATATTACTACAAAATTAAGTTAATTCTTTTTTTTTTTTTTTTTTTTTTTTTTTTNAAAAAGAGGACCACCCAGGCAGAGTTTTGCTTCCTTCTCTTCATCTTTCATGAAAGACAGAACTCTGAAGTTCACCACAATCTTCCACCTCTCTCTATTTTTTGTGTGGCAGGCTTCCAGGCCCTGTCAAGAACAGTAGCACCATAAATCTTTAAGACACAAGGGCAAACAAATAATCTTGGTGATGTGTGAGGGTTTGGASGTCTCTGTATACTCTTTCACTGTATTCGTTTCTAGAGATAAAAGACTTGTAAGGAAACCTGGGGTGTATTATACGTGATTATTGTTTTACAATACAGCACTTATTTGCTTATGTGGACTCCCAGGACACRCTGGCAATGAGTCTAAATGAAGGTTTCCCTGTGCACTTGGTCCCCTCAGCACCTTTTATCTGGTACTTATAACCATTCAGTACCTTGTTCGCTCTGTGTAAGACAGAGCACCATCCATCTGCTGTGCTTTACAGTAACAAAACGTTAAGATGTTCATTCTCTTTAAATTAAGAGCTTGAGTGTTGCTGTGAGCAAAAACATTTTGTTAAAATATGGCATTTGGTGTACCTACCCGAAGATGCTGATTTACTGAAAAACTTCCAGCAGTGGGATTCATGCATGTGACATGCTGACAATTGTGGATTTCTTTTAACATCAGTTTCTGTCTGTCATACCTATGTAGTTACAAAATAACAAAGGGATAATAAAGTGCAATTGTATATTCACAGTTTGAGATTTCTATTGACAGATCTTCACACTGAATGCTTCTACAAGAAAGTGTGATTATATAGCTCTCTGTTAAAAGAACTGAAAGTCTCTCCTTTGTTACAACTCTTTTACACACCATTGCTATCATTTGGAATCTTTTAAGGGATGTGTCAAGGTTGACAGGTCCAAATTTGGCCTCCTCTCGCCAAATCATATTCGCAGATTTGGAATACCTTCCATGTAGGAAAAAATTCCAGCAGTCACCTCCAAGACKAGGGCTAACTCCTCTGTCTGACTGTGAATCAGGCAATAAGCCAGCAACAATCTCACCTCTCCCACAAAATGCACGTTTATGTTCTACACCATCCCTCCTCTTCTGGCCTGTGCATCAAGATGGTGCTGGGCTGAAAAATTACTCTGCTTATTCCTTTACCTATGGGATAGATGGTTTTATTAGTTCAGCTTGTCACCTCTAACTTTCCACTGCATCCTCAAAAGCTCTGTTTTACCACCACCACATGACTGCTGTACCAGAGCTCTATTTACAACTTATGGAGTAATCTTCTGGCTTCTCTTCTGTCGCACATCGTGTTGTATGGGATTAACAATGGCAGCTAGTTTAACTTCTTGGATCATTGTTTTCTAGCCTGCAAATTAGCTCAATAAAATTTCCCCTATATATGAGAAAGCCAGGTGGCTTTCTTTGGCTGAAGGAATTCTACATGCATAGAAGCTAAAAATTATTTTTAAAAAAAGAAAAAGAAAAATAATAGAAAAATATAAAATATTGGATAGATATGAGGACAATATTTAATACGTATGCAAATAAATTATGTCTGTTGGATTTTTCTTCATTGAGAATCCAAAAGGATTCCGGGAATAAATATATGTTAGTAAAAAAAAATTACTTAGAGATATTACAATTTTTACTGCAATAGTATAGAACTGCAAATCTGGCTGATGGGTAGCTCTCGACAAATAAAAACCTATAATTTTAGGTCTTCTACTGCTCATATTAACAATCCAATAGAAACACAAAAAGGATTCATTTCAATGCATATGCCTAAAGTAGGCCATTAGATTATRTATCTGCTGGTCTAGATTCATTAGACAGCTGCATACAGAACACTAACATTTGGATCCCAGCACCCTAAAGTATTTCAACTCCTAGCTTGTCTTAGCCACTTTTCCTGCAAACACATATGTGCATTTTAAAGTGAAATGACTGCAAAAGGCAAAAGGCATCTTCCTTGATTCATCTCCTATSTCCCCCATCCTTTTGGAAATTTAACAGGGTGCACAATGGTGATTTGGAGTTCCTGGACATACTATGCTTCAAAGCTTTTCAAGCAAAAAGGCAACAAATACAGAAGTATACCTTAGTAGACTATTGGGCTTCCGGGGAAAAAAGAAAGACAACTTTGCATTTTGCCCTTTCTTTCAGCCAGCCCAAAAATATTTGCCATAGCCAAACGTATAGCAAAACAATAACAACAAAACACTGTACTGCAGGTAMGCAAACAGAGCATGTATTCCCTCTAAACAGACTGGAAATACATTGCCCTTGATTTGACAACAGACAGATTATAGAAAATCAGGAACAATATCTGAAAATACATTTGCCATCCAGAGGCTCTGCATCACTGCTTTCTTCCTTTGCTCACCCTGCAGTAATTTTATGTCTTGGCAGCACTAGTTATTACCTAGCACTTCTTTGAGCCTTTCAGCACATCAGGAGGCTTTCTAAAGCAAAGTTTTAAGTAGAACTTCTATGTTAGAAAAATACTTTGCCCAAACTGCAGGAAGGAGTCAACATTAATCAATTTTTGGTGTATTTTTAATGTCCCACTGCCTAAGTTGGATTTTCTTTAKATTTTCTTTCTTTGTCTCCAACAACTCTATTTTGTAGTGCCAAGTGAAACTGCAAAATAAGATGGAACATTTAGGARCCTACATTTCCCTCTGAGCCCATGTGTCAAGGTCCATGAATTTAAACTCCAGTTACAGCTTTTTCCTCAGATATGCTGGTCACTATTTGGACATACAAGAATGCATAAGGATCTCCTTTTCTGTTTTTCACAGTGCTGAACTGTGCAGTACAAGAAGTGGGAGAAAAAGTTTCACCACTATGATCTGGAAGCAGAGTGGTTGAAAGTCTAGAAAACATCCTGAAACTTTTTGCCTTTTCTGCCACATTTGCTCTGCAGATGCTGAAGGTTCTCCAAACCTCATAAAGTTAAGTGAGGTCTTCAACTCATTTTTCACTGGTGACAGAGAGGATGCCAAGCCCTGACTTGAAGATTCTGGAAGATACCTATTTCTTTGCCATTGACATTTACTTTTTCACTTTTTTTTGGTTAATTCTTTGCACCAGCAAATCCTGTGCATAAATCTCTGTAATTAATTTTACCTGGCTCAAACAGGCAGAACTGAAGGATGTACATAAATAATAGCTATTATTTTAAAACTTGCCTTTAGCATAAAGGCGGCAAAAATAAACCTGTATATCACAGTATTCCCTGTTCATGTCCAACAATTCAAAATTGAATAACCAGTGTGCCAAAATCTCTGTAATTGCAATTATCTCTCCCTTCGTCTTGAAATGTAGGTTATAAAACTAATAGTTTACACCAGGAAAATAGTCATTTAACTTTTCACGTTTATGACAATGAGTGATAGCTATACTGCATCAAATAAGCGTTTTTGTTCTTCTAAAAACATGTCTAGATTTGATCAAGAATAGATAAAAAGTATGTGAAAAATTCTATCAGAATTGACAGGATTTCTATCGAAGAGCTACCATTCATCATTGATTCAGCTAATTGAGTTATTCAGAGGCTGTGCATGTGTTAGAGGGATTCTAATCCTTTCTTTGTTCCACCAGTACCACACAAAAGAGACTTCACTGAATCTACTATAGCTGAAGAGGTGCAAAAACCAGTTACATGAAAGMCTTAGGCCCATTGAAGTGTAAGGATTGTTACAGCTACAGACAGGGAAGCACAGGAGATACAGTGTAGGGACTGCAAGGGACTTGGACCATTGCATATTTTCCTGAGTGTCTGATAACATTGGCAGATAAAAGAGCCTTTTTCCCAGCTTCAGCCTTTCTACCCAACATAACTGGTTTTCTTTTCTCCAGATAGACAGCTACAACATATTGCAAGCAATAGAATGAGGAATACCTATTTGCAAAGATAAGCTGTAGAAATAACTCTACATTAGTAGCAAAATAAATACTATGTTAAACTCTTAGGAGAGTTCACATACTGATATAAATTACTGTATTTGTGTGTTTTTAATATACTAAGTTAATGTGATGAAGAGTCACTTAACATACAAAGTAAAAATGCAGAAATAAGCRGCATTCAAAAACATGCAGACTTGAAACTGATCTTAAGTTTTTGGTAATACTGAAGGATTATTAACACTACAAAACTAAAATGTAAACAGGTATTTCAGCAGSATTACATTGCATAGCATTTGTAACTAAGTGTAGTAGAATACTGCATTCTCCTGTCAYTGAAAAGGTAGTGAAATGTAATATTAGAATTATTGTAGTATCTATATGCACATTTTCTAATATGAATGGTATGTCATAAACATAACTTACTCTAGTRCTGCATGATTATGTTGAAATAATATAACATGGCCATAAATGAAGAGAAATTGYGTTGAATTGCTTCCTGTATTGAAATACTATTGAAGAAGATCAGAATTAAAATAGGGACACTTAGTAAATACTGCAGCAATGGTTTTATTCTTTGAAAAGTGTCAATTGTATGTGAAAATGAAACTGCAGATACACTTCCATATTTATCGCGCCAGGTATTTCATTCACATTGTAGAAAATAGCCATATCAATGGCAGAAATGAGGTATGAAGTTAGGTTTTGTAGTGGATAGGTGGTGGGGAAAGAAAATGATTACACTCTATAAATCTCCAAATGAAAAATACAGTATAAGGCTTCATAATGTCTTATYATTGAGAAGAAACTATGAACTGGAGGAGCCAGACAGGAAAACGAATATGCTTATTGTGTCAGATATGCTCTTTGTATTGGGAAACAGTCTACATAATTTAGACACATTACAGTTTTCTGGCTGTTTATATAAAACTTGTTAGGATAAGCTGTGAGTAAAACAGTTGTGGATGGGTAAGCAGAATTGTCTCAAGATTAAAACAGACTCTGAAAGATGGGGTCAATTGGTTAAATTCTTGTTCTTGCCTGTAACAGACAGTGATTTCTTGGGCAAGTCATTTAACTCATTTTTATCTCCTTGATCTCTACAAAGGATACGCTATTATTAGGTCCCTCACTGGAATGTTATGTGGTTTAATGGTCTTAACATTGAGGTCCTTAGGTGTAGGGTTCTACATAATTGCAACTATTTCATTTTGATGGATGGCAGCACCTTTGAGCTTAGACTGAAACTTGGTTCCACTTAGTTTTTCTTCAAATATTTTTTCTTTATAGKTATGGATTGGTAAATGGCCTGGCTTAAAAACAACTACCTTGTTGGGGTTTTTTTCCCTGAATGCATGCATCATTACATCTTTTTTTTTTTTTTTTATCAATATAATTGACAAAGGAAGAAAAATGAGGACAAAAGTAAGGTGCTAGAGAGTATGCTTACAAGATACAATCGAGCAGGATGCAGAGATTATAGAATTAACACAAGCTAATCTCATTACAGAATTAGGACAACCCAGCTAGCCTGTRTAATTATGGAGCCTTCCTGGCCACTCTAAGGATTCACTGTTTTCAAGAAAGTTAGCCACTTTCTAGGGTAAGCCCTTTGGCAGTAGATCTGCCATGCATCACTGCTCCTAAGGGGTACTAAGGATAATCACCTGGCCTTAGCTGTAAGATGTGGATCTGGGTTGCAGCCTGACACCATCACATGTCCACAGGTGAGAGTAGCAGTGCCTGGGTGTGCAAGAGGAGAGAAAGAGCTAAAGTGAAGAGGAGAGGGTGGGGGCCTCTCTCTGCTCTGCCCTGAGGCTACAACAGCAGTTTCCTCATTACAAGCATAGATTTAGCAGCACAGCACAKATGCTCAGCAAGACCTCTAAAGCTTACAGCCACTGAAGAGATTCAGATTTCATGGAAAACACTACATGTTTTGCTGTGGCACATATCTCTGTACCSCACACCCTGCTATTTCTAACATCTGTCATCTAGCTCATGTGGTCCTGGGCCTAGTACACAGAATTTTGGTCCATTGCCCCAGGCACGGGGAATTTCAGCTTTTTCTTCTGTTAGCCTCTCAGCATAAGGAAAGTGCCTTTGGGATTCAAGAAGGACACATAGCAAATCAATGGCAAAGGCCATAACCAGGCCACATTGGACAGCATCCTATGGACAGYCTTTAAGTTTGCTGTGCAGATTCTTTGGCTGGTTGATTCCTGTTCACCTCTAGGCCAAGTCTGGTGACATGTCTGGGGACAAGACTGGTCAAGAAAAGCACAGCCCAGCAGGATGTGGGATCTTGTATACTGCAGGYGTGGGCAGCTTGCCCACACTCCTCCTCCTGCTTGTCACATGCATCCCTTCAAGGAATGGATATTTCCTGTTTGCCTTTTCTTTTTCACCCAGGCATGCAGGAGGAGAGAAAGAAAGGAAGCAGCCATTCTCCATTGCTGGCTGAGTCTGAACATGTTGCAGCTCGCTGTTACAGTGCTCAGGACACAGAGAGTTTTTCCACAAAAGCATACCCTGCTGACAATCCAGAAAGTGTTCAGTCTGGAAAGGAGGTGGAGGAGATCGCTGTTTCTGCCAGTCAGCAAAAAGGATACTAGGAAGAAGGGCAGAGGTTTCTTGTTTAAAGGAGTTGAGAGGAAAGRTTTGGAGAGTGAAGAGAAATCCAGAAGAACAAACCTAAGTCACAGGCTGCCTAACAAGTACTGATTTCCTTGGTGTGGGAACAGGCCTTCCCTTGCAGYGTAAACTGTGCCAAGGCTATTGCAGATTAATGTTGGGATGACTAAAGGMCCTCTGTCACCTGGTAAAAGTTATTCCTCCTACAACCTCTGAATTTTAAATGGTTTCTTGAGACCTTACAGAGGGATCCTATGRCATTTTTCACACCTGAACCTGAACTCCCAGACAGACTTCAAGATGGTCAATACCCAGCAAGAACGCAGAACATCACTGGGACGTCTGTGTGTGTTGTGGTTGTCAGAGTACTTGTCAAAGTACATCCTGCCAAAAAAACCCTCATAGTTAGCAGGTTAGATGAGTCCTTGGAGACTGTGCAGCAATGCTGGGGTAGGGTAGCTTAATTTGCGTTAGGTGGGCTTTAAATACCAGACGATGGCATAATGAAAACTGTCCTGAAATCCAAATGCTAAAGTTAATTTCCACTAACAAACACAAATTCAAAAAGATCAACACTCATTTAGAAAMATGCAAGCCATTACAATCTAAGAAAAAGCAGTACATTGAGAAGGAACAACATGGAAAGTAATTACAACAGAAGGGCCCCACAGTGGAGACAAGAAATACAAGGTTAGGCTTGAGCATAYACTGCAATTTGGAAATGTTGCTTTAGTGCCAGAACATCACTCCTCTGAAGCTTCCTCTGAAGAATCTCATGATTCTTCCCCCAAACAAAGGCTCTGCTTGGWTTTCATCCTCCATTGGAGTGAATTTAGCATGGCAACACACAGTAGAAATTAGCAAGGAACCATTAAAGAGAAAAAGGCACTGCAGCTATAACTACCTTGGTAACAATTTTAAATGTAAACATCTTAGTTTTCTGCCAAAGTATTTGGGGTGGTGTGCGTTGTTGCCTTTCTTTAAATCAAATTCAAAACCCTTATAGAACTTTTGAAATGGTTTCTTCAGTCAGAAAATACTTTTTCACCAAAAGCTATTTTAGTAAATCTTGGCCTTAACAGCTGACATATTTGGATGAAAAATTAAATAGGTCTCTGAGGCTTGAGATTCTCAACACATGTTTGAGATTTCACTTAGATGTTTGTTGAACTGTTTTCATTTTATTGATTCACAGGTCACTTTGCTTTCTCTTTTTAAAAGCAACAGCTCTTACTAGCAGTGTAAAAACTGCCAATAASACAGAGCAGAACATTAGAAAGGAAAATACAGACAAAATACTAGAGAAAAGAGATTCTTCAGACTGTGCAGTATCATAAGTAAAACAGTGAAACTTAGTTCTCTTATTTCAAACTAGAAACACTGGAAAATATGTTTATCCTACTATAACAACGTTACATGGTCATCAGGAATAGCTCTTCTCTATTAAGATTTTCTCTGACCAAAGAGATCAATGCATTAAAACAGGGCAGCTTAATATTTGAAAGCACCTTTCAGTTTCAGTCCGTTTGCAAAAAYCATGTGAACGTGTGGCTCATTGACTGCACCGCAGGGGCTCACACAGTGCATGACACTGACTTATCTGTAGATGGAAGGTGATGCATTATGATTCTCTTGAAAAAATATCCAAATTAAATCATTTTCCTTTGCTGCACAAATATTTTCCTATCAGCTGAGCAAGATAATATTTACTAATGTACAGCATTCATATCAGAGTTTCCATGTGCCCACTGCAATTTGGGCTTGGCTTTCTGACATTTTCAGCAAGACGTTAAGCTTGTTTCAACTGCAAAAAATGCAATTTTTCCATTTACCTCCTCCAGTTTGGATTTTAGAGACATATAAATAACTTTGAGAGGTTGGGCACAGAGCCCATTTTTCACTGCTTACTTTATGTTACAAACATGAGTGGTACAGCCAAAATAATGAAAACCAATTATATTACCTTGAAAATTACAGTATTTGCAAAAATAAAATTATTAAGAAAATGTAATAAAGTAAGGAGAGGTAAGAAATAAACAACCTATTGTAAATATCTTGGCCACTGTGCTCTAAACTGTATTTAAATCTAAATGTGATTTTAGGGTGAAAATTTTTGTATTGCTAATGTCTTAAGTAGTAGAATCCTGCTTTTCAGATGTGAGGTGAAAGGTGTGGGGACCAAAGCMGGAGGATACATTCTTGCCCTGAGAAGCATGGCTTAGACACTTCGGTACATTCCATTATTTGTGCCCTTTACTTTCATCATTTTCCCTGACCTGAAATAAAGCTGGTAAATCTTAGGCCAAATTTTGTCTTTAATGTGCAATTGCCCATGTGACTTTAGAGGACATATGATTAGTCTGGAATTTTATACAGAAATGAAACTACTGCTTTGAAAATGGGAATAATGACTTAAAAGCACAGCTGAACCTCATGCTGAGACACTTAACTGATGTATGGAAAGTCATAATAACAGCAATGAAAGATCTCCAGTATAGCTAGATTTCTGGGAGTGGTACTTACATTAAATTAACTGTGGTGGAAAGTTTTACTCCAGAATGTGGAAAAATTTGGCCCACACCACTTAGAAGGGATTGCTATACCTCCTTAAGAGGAAAGACARGTGAGAATCACTTGCATCCTGGTGTGATGTTTCCTAAAGGGATAGGTAGCTCTAGTGACATTAGCCAATGAACTCCAATTTAAGTGTCCTCAGGAGAAAATGTTCCAACTTACATTATGAAGCAGCAGCAGAACAAAGAACTTCATTGCCCTGCTTCCTGCCCAGTTCTGCTGCTCTTGAGAAGGAAGACATGGCAAAAGCAGTGAGCTCTGCACCAMCTTCACCGAGCAGTCTGTGCATGCTGGGTGCAGCAGAAAAACAACACTGGCACCTTGGGACCATGGTCACTGATGTCTGCTACTTTGCATTGCTATCTCTGCCCATGTTCACTAGATTCCCTTGCACATGTGTCACAAGCATTTAGCTGTGCTTTTACTCCCAGGACACTGGACATCATTTTGCAAAGCTGAAGCCTAATCCTGCTTTCTCTGTAGGAACATAATCAGACCAATTTACTCATGTTAACTTGTGTTTTTCTTTGCAGAAACCCTGAACAGAATTCCTCGTACAGCACAAACAGCATTTATGTTCTCCTACAGAATTTTAACAACTGCATCAAACAATTCCTTTCCCTGTCTGAGAAATGGAAAAATGCAAATCCCAAATCTCAAAATGTGTCCCATTAGGCATGAAAAAATGCAAGTTTTTCTACATTTACTATCTCCCACCTTCCTACCTCCAAAGTATTAATTTACTTATTTTTAAGCTTTTCTCACCAGCTTCAGACAACATTGGAGTTGCTAATAAATACCTACTGCCTTCCCTGAGAAGAMGTGGACAGTATCAAGCTCAGCCTCGTACATCACTCACTACTGTAAGTGCAAAGATGCATGTATATACAGGTGGATGTGCCAGTCATATATTACTGTTCTAATTTATAGGAAGAAATTTACACAATAAAATTCTCCCAGGTTAATTGCACTTAGAAATTTATCACAAAGCTGCAATGAAATCCAGACTTCTGCCAGCAATGTAATAATAATCACATATTTGCAAGGCTGCCASAAAATAACACAATTCATAGTTGTCCAGAATGTCCAATATTGAAACGAAAAGCACAAACTCTAGTTTAAATATGTCTTCACTATGAATGCATTGGATCATTTACCTTAACAATGTGAACGTGCTCTCATTATTATGTTCAACTTGATTAGTGTGTAGCCTAACATTTAAAAGTGCACTTCAGATGAAAGAAGGTATGAATGCATGATTGGTCCTAGTACATTGAGCAACCCCTAATGAACTGCAAGAGATCTRTAAGAAACTGATAGACACTGGACAGAGACACTCTGTCTCGGTTTTGAAAGACAGGTGCTTGCCGATGAAGGCAGGCAACCCCCTTCCCTCTGAATTACTACAGCTTTGAAAATCACGGGCTTTCAGGCAAGAATATGGTTAAAAGGGAATAACAGTTTTTACTAATATGTGTAACAAGGTGAAACAAGTAACAACAACAACAGCAACAACCAACCCAGCCACAAACCCAATGACAGCCTCACACAGACACACCCTCCCCGTTGGTGCAGTTCCAGTCCCAGCCGGCAGGGGCGCTGTTGGCTCCCGGCCGGGCAGGGCGGGTGCGATGATTCCCCGGCGGCTGCAGGGGGCGCTGTGGGGCGGGTCCCGGCTGGTTCAGATCTCCCAGTGGCCAATGGCAGACACAAAAATGGCAGAGGTGGATGGAGAGAAGTTACTCTACAAACTCACAGCGGAAAACACCAATCTAAGTGCTCTTCTGGATAGCAAGAAACCTCAGAATGGCCAGATGGGCAAAAAGATGAGCAGAATCCCACGGCTGTAGATGGGATGCAGCAGAACTCAACCACTGCAGCTGGAATCCCAGGGGTCCCCAGCAAGGCATGGGAAGGCAGAAGATCACAGTGCAGCAAAAAGGAACCAACAACCGCAGATGCTGGGTTCTGCAGCAGCAGGTCCACTGTCCTGCCCCAAGCCAAGCAGGGCAGGAAGTGAAGATACCCCCCGCCCCACACACACACACTCTCCCCAAGCCCAAAAACTCCCGTGAGAACTTCCCTCTCTCCAAAGAGAGGGATAAAAAATCTGCCAGGCAGGAGAAGTGCCCAGGGAGACCCTTTGGGTGGGGCATAGGTTCTTCTGCCCTTCCCCCATTGCCCAGCCATCAGAAGAATGACTTGSCAATCAGTGTATCCCAGCAACAAAATGGGAAAGAAAAATTCCCCAAGATAGGAAACAAAAGGAGAAACCTTAACCCACAACACACTCATTACTAGAAAAAAAA
Source organism: Malurus melanocephalus (assembly GCF_030028575.1). NCBI lineage: Eukaryota > Metazoa > Chordata > Aves > Passeriformes > Maluridae > Malurus > Malurus melanocephalus. Next base: position 516,976 of record NW_026623262.1, read on the forward strand.
TGGCAATAGCAAAGGGAAGACAGAATGTTCTTTCCTATGAAACAAAGAAACAGACCCTGTCTGCCCACCTAAAATTTTCTAAGGGTAAACAGGAATAGATGTATCCCTTTCAGCATTAACAGTGATAATAAAAGTARTGAGTGTAGGTTTAGTACTGATGCTCTGCAGCAGCATCTGCTGGTTACTACAAGGAGAGCCAGCATCTCCTTCAAAAATTGAGAAGATAYCACTGGGTAGAGCGGCATGATTTTCCCCATCCTGGAATGGTCCACTGGCAGGATTAAGCTCAAGGAAGTAAGAGTATAGTTTTGGGTAAATTCTGCCATGTCTCAAGTCTTTCTGCCTGTAACTTGAAATTATTCAAGAACCTCAGCTGAAAGCACTTAGTGTTTTATGATGCTGTTAAATCTACACCACTGACACTGTTACAAAGAAAGGCAAAACAGAGAGGAGAATATTTGATTCAAGGGAGAAGCCAACATTTGCACATGTTGCCCAAACAAGGAGGAAATATATTTGAACAAGAAAYGACAAAAATGAAAAATGGGTGAAAAATGAATAGAAATCACAAACTGTCTGGATGYTCACACAGTATGTCATGGGCATATAATGCTGGAGAATGGACTACATGGCTACCTTTGTGTGGTGATGAACCAGACTAGTAAATCCATCCTTTTTATCACAAGTAGTTAATATAGTTTCCTATATGAACAATCTCCCTCTGCCTGAGGGGTAACCTTTTTTTTTAGTCCACTTTGAAGTGGACTGTTAGATTGCAGCAAGGCATTTACTGGGGCGGGGGGGGGGGGGG
>NW_026623262.1:517791-546740 GCF_030028575.1 Malurus melanocephalus
GTCCATTGTAAAGTATGGAAAAGCTATTTCAATCTAAACCCTCTCCTATTCCATGAAAACTTCCTCTGCCAGGTGAAACCCCAGTTTGGTGGAGCCAGCTGAGAATGTCTATACACAGCACAGTGCAGAGTGCAGCTCTTTCTGAAGAGATTAGATTAGATACAACAAGCATTTATGGTGCAATGCCTCAGCACTCCCCAAACCCTTACATTGTAATATTTTGCTTCTTCAAAATTCTCACATTGCTTTCAGTGCCAGGCCTACTCTGAGCCATTTCCTCACTTCAATGTGACATTTGAAGAAATASGGTGAAACAATCATTCATCAGCCTGGTAACAAAATCTTCTGTTATTATACTACCCATGTGTTTCTGGCTGAATATGCCTGCAAACTGCCTAGATAGCTGAAAACAYACCTACTTAAATGAAGTTAATTTTATTTTGCTTACTTTGAAAGTAAGCAAGAAGTCCCAAAAAATCCTATTATAGTAGGATTTTTATAGGATTATAGTCACTTTTTTWAAATGGGTGTGGCTTTCTGCATTGACAAGAGGAACACAAAAACAGTCTCAGGCACATGATGATTCTAAGGACATCCTTTGCAGGAGCAGGAGTTAGACTGGATGATCCTGATGGGTCCCTTCCAACTCAGCCTATTCTGTGCTTCTATCAATATGTGCAGGTCTAAAGAGATGGTGGAAAGCACACTGCAGTGAATTTGGCATATGATATTGGAGAAATTGTTCAATGCTTCAGTCTTCTCTTCTATAAAACAAGATTGATGATGCATTTTGGTAATGGTAAAGTAAACCAATAAGTTCTAAGGGTTCCGTGCTATTTCTACATCTCAGATTAGTATGATAGGTTGGATATGTCATCAATTCCATAGGGAGAAAAAAAAAATCCCACAATCAAACCAAGCAAATGGGGACACAGGTATTCCTGCCACATGACTGTTGGACTTTTGTATTGAGTCAACCTTCCATTTTGTTATGCTCAACTAGAACTTCACATTTCCTTGTGGCCCTGCATTTTTGCATAGTTGTTGGATAGAGGCAAACTCGGCTGGTTAAGTAACCATGACTGCAGCATAAAACTATGCCTCTGTGCCCACTACAGCACGGTGGCTCTTGGGATCTTTCAGCTACAATGCTCTGGGGTCTATGGCTGCAGCTACATTGTGTCTGCACTTACGGAGCCCAGTTTTTACGACTCACAGGAACTCAAATGTGTGTGAATTATTGGCTTTTCGATTGACAGTGAGGGAGCAAAAAATCATCTAAAAAAAAAAAAAAAAAAAAGCTTAGCTACTTACATTATAGTCTCACACATTTTACCATGTGTTTACTGTCAGAACGTGTTGTAGTTAATATCTGAATTTCTGCCAGACTGCTGACAGACAGAATATGATCTATTTTAAGATTTTTTGGTGAAGTTACAACTGCTAGTCTGTAAATACTGTGTGCAATAATAGAAGCATTAATTTGACATAGATATGTTTCAAAAACATTTGTAGTTTCCTTACAWTTTTCATTCTCTTTGCAATTCCAGCCAGAAAATGCATTGGATGTTGAAAATGCAATTGATGCCTGGAGTTGCTGCAGCATATTGTAAGATACCAAAATCATAGGAAATATTTAGTTCATTGTTGTTGTTATATGATACTTTGTTGTCTAGTAACTTTAGATTTACCTATACTTCCTCTTAAAATCAAATGCAAACCTGAAATCTCTACACACATCATGACAAAGGACACCAAAGAAAATCAGAGCAAGGGAGCACAGTGGAAACCTGATAAACTTTTCCAGCTAGTTACAGGCTTATCTCTCTATAAGGCAAACAAAAGTAAATGAAAGAGCTCTAGATTCAAGCCACGGTAAAATTTTCCTTCCCTAAGTTYCCCGGTACAATTTCTTCACTCTCCAGGTTTTACACAGCATGTTTGTACTTTTAAAACTTCAAAATGATCCACATACTGYAGGGCACTTAAATGGTGTGCACAAGGCATCCAATAGGGCAGAGAATGCCCTATTTCTTGTTTGTATCTCCTGGAGCCCAATTCTTTACATGACAATATCAAAATCATTACATTCTACTGCCTTTCATAGCTGTTGCAGTTTTCTCATATTCCCCTGTCTGCTTAAGAGCATACTGTGAGATACCTTTGGATTATGTAATGAACATCCTTAAACCAAAAAACCACCACTTCAAAAGGACTCTTTATCTTCATTGTCTCTGCTAGGGCGCAAATCATACATCCATCCCATTTAAAAACAATGAACATTATTAATTTTTATTGTTTTGAGTAGAGCTGTATGTGGAAGATTCATTTTCTGCCTTGATTCCTTTAAACTTGCATGTGCTAAAGGGGAATACATGTACTTTTCCCAGGATTGCAAAACACAGCCATGAGAAATCTTAGTCTCTAGTCAGCCCTATTCAAGTCTTTTTTTTTTTTCCCCTTCACTGAGCTTTGCATAAAGCTAACCCAAACCCACATGGATTTCTATAATATCCAAAAAGAATGACAATGACTGATGTGATGTAGGTGGAAACTGCCTGAAGAAACCTAAATTGTAACAGGAAAAAAAAATTGACATTTTAGATTTTAAATGTTACACAGTTTTTATAAAGCCTCAGTCAATTTATTTTATTTATTCTAATGAAGAGCATTACAACTGCTTTACTGCACTGAAGCAAGCATCGATCACACCATTAATCACACCTTGTGAATAGTCACAAATCAAGTTCTAACAGCAAGCACTGAATCAGGAGCAATGAAGCATAAACTCCTTCACAATTTATGATCTCTCCAATTGCATCTTTTCAACCATTAAATTGCAAGATACCATAAATTTTTATCTTCTTCACTTCAGTCACATTATTGATTCTGCCTTGTGAAATATAGAATAGCTGTAAATCTAGGCTATTGAATTAAATTTAAAGTCTTGACTTCAGAAAAGAAACCCAACACACTGCCATGGCTGTTAATTTACACTGAGGAACAAATGATAGAAACATTAAAATTTAAATGGACAACAGGGATTTCAAAGAGCCACAGTTCTGTCAATCCTAGTCCTTGTCAACCTTGAGGGTTTTTCTTTTAGCTAAATTTTAAGATCAAAAAATATAATAAAATAAAAGCTCCTGGTGGATGCAAAACTGATAATTCTTGCAAAGAAGTAAACTATTAAGATGGTAAATCAAAGCTACTGAATAAATGTTTAGTTTTTAATAACATCACTGAATTCAGCACAATTTACSTAATTACAAACCTGAGGTGTGACAATACAAATAAAATTGGTATACTAGTGATAGGACATTTTTACTTCACGTTACTAGTGAATATGCCTTCACGTTACCCTTAACATGCTGCAGGATTCTCTATAGAACATCAAAAGCAGGTTCTTCAGCGAACTGTGTATCCATCAGAAATTAAAAGGAAAATCCACCAAAGTGGAAGGCTGTATTAATTTGTGGGAACAGTACATGCAGATAGAAACAGAAGCTCCCAAGGGACTGGAAGGAAATAAAAGGAGACCTGGAAAACAGGTTTTGGAAGAAAACAGAGAGTGTCACCTAAATTTCCAGGGTACTGGTGGAGAAGGGGGAGTTTCATGAAGCTGTTGTGTGCTGCTGCCCCTATGAAAGTGATGTCGACTGAAGTMCAAATGCCAAGTGCTGGCTGCTGTTGCTCTAGATGCCTTAATTTTCTGGGTGCCTGCTCACAGTCCTTTCCCAGACTCTGAGGTATTYCTCCCTTCTGTTCCAGGGAAATTGGGTTGATCCCCTACAGGCCCAGTGCCTTCAACGTGGATGCCTTATGCCAGAACGACAAAACTCTTRCACCATTTCCATCCCCAACAAAGGAGCCCCTGACTGACAGTCAAGGAAGTATACATGAAGGAAATGCTATTGCTCTTTTTCTTTGATCAGTTACTAAATTCCATTAAATAATAAATTAGCTAGAAAACAGAACAAAAGCTGAACACAAAATAATGCTACTATCAACAAATATTTTTGGCACATATCCATAGAAATGACCAAATCTAAAACAGCCATAGGCTCAGACTCATATCCAGARGTTTAAGTACTCTTTTCAGCTTACCTCAAAATTCTTTGACTTGTTTTGGTCTGAATTTTAGTCTTTAATAGAATGAAGATGTGCATGTCTGAAGCTCCTGAGCATTTCTATTTCAAGTGAAAAGTGAAAAGCATTAGTCAATCAAAATGCCAAATTCCAACTATGAGAAAGCACAAACCTGCAGGAACGGGCCGTGCTTGCTTGTAAAATCTTTCCGGTTTTGACAGTGAATTAAAATTGAATCCAGATCAGTAATGYTTCTCCTGCCACTATGGACAAAACTAAGTTTAAAAAAGAGTCAATTGAAGAAAATAGAGGATTAATACATTTGTTACTAGACCCCCAGGAACATCTTGCACCTTMCAATTTGGCTTCCCTCAAGTTCAAAAAACAAACAATAAAAGGATAAAAAAGGGGGCAGGGATAGTAAGAACTATCTAGAAATAACACTGTTGCTGCTCGAACAAAACTTCTGCTCAGAAGTCTTGAGTATCACAGAAATAGTGTGGSTTGTGGAAACCAAGAACTTATAATAATGGAGAACTATTAGGTGGCCAGAATGTGTGTACGGTGTGGGAAAGTGAAGTGCAAATGTTTTGGAAAAGMTGGTGCCCCTGCATGAGGAATAAACTGCAGGACCAAGAACATTCTGTGAGTAGGAAAAGGCATGGCAAATGGGAAAGCATTAACCAATTCCAGGTTTCTTAATTTACAATACAGATATAATATTTACTACGTGGATAACCCAACTTAATAAAACAAACCTTTTTCTTCTTGTGGAAAAACTCAATTGAGGAACTTCGCTTCATATAATGTCTGTTATATGATATTCCTGTCAGCAGGTTTAAAACCCAGACACTTGCATGTGCAAATGAAATACACTTCACAGAACTGAGACTGGCATCAGCAGGCAATCCAGCAATGAGAAAGCCTTGAACTAGAAAACAATAGCAGAGAAGCTTTCATGAAGACCTCACAAACATTTATTAAAAATAATACAATAAATATCCAGCACTGTATCCCATTTTTGAACTTTGACAAGTAATAAATTTCATTATACTTTCTGAGGTCAGGCAAGATATTTTACTGGGTGATCAATGGAAAAAAGTTAYGTTCCCAAACTCAGAGCTGGCTGTGTGTACCCAAGGACTATGAGATAGAGTCTTTGAATTAGTAATTTTTTCTAACAGGACTACATGCAAGCTCACTGCAGACAAAAAGAAAGGTCTTCCATTAATTATGTAAGCGAATTCATAGCCCTGATCTGCAGATATTCACGCTTCCTAGGTCTGGACACCAAAACAGAATAATGTCTGTAGGCATTGTCTCTCCCTATATGCCATGAAAAACGTTTAATGTGAATAATTGTGATTGCACCTGTCCRTTGGTATGGACACAACATCTAAACTTGACTTTGGTTTGCCCCATAAGACTTGTGATTTTCTTATAAATTAAAAAGAGAAAAAAAYTACTTCATATTCTTTACAAAGAGAAATTATGCTCCTAATTAGGCCTGCAAAAAAACTGCTAGAACTACTTTGTGCCCCTAAACCAAAAGCCTGGATTCAAAGAKACCCTCAGGAAAAAGACCCTTTCAAAAGTTGGACCCAGATCTGAATTTGAAGCTAAAGACGATTGTACACTGTTCACAAAGCTTTGGTTAACTTCTGCCTTCTCTTTTTCACAGCTGAACCATTTGATCAAAAAAGTTTTCTGAAAACTCAGTGAGTTGCTCTGAAACTCAGTACAAAGTATAATACCAGCAACTTTGCACAAAAATTTCAGATTTAAAAATGATGGCAGATTTGGTCTAATCATCAATATGTCCCAGAACTTTTCTAGACTGTATTTACTACCATTTTCTATTAACTTTTCTGATCAGGTTGGATCTGATCAACTGCAACCTTACCCACTTTTGGACAGTGCCAGCAAGTTGCTTTAAACTTCTGCAGATTACTTTTTTTTTAGTTCAATGAAAATTTAATAATCAGTAATTCTTTTTGATAATTCACCTTTGCCCTTCYCTTCAAAATAGGAGGGGATGGTACAGGAAGGTGGTGTAGTGGTCAACATCAGGAACAAATGTCTGCTGTCCTTGAAGAGATYCAAGCTTCTAAGGAGCCAAGAACCACATGACAACCTAAAACATGAAATTATGTCTAGCTGCCCTTTTCTGATTATGTTAGGAGGATGTGCTTGTATACTGGAATGAGCTTTTGAGCATGACAGAGTTCTATAGACAGCTCTGTCATTTGGAAGGGTGAATACTACAGCACCCTTTTAATGTTCTTTCTCCAGGAAACAATGAGATTTGTTTGAAGGTGTGAGAAGGAAGACTGTCAAGCAATGAAAAGGACAGATCAATTGTGCAACAAGAGAAGTACTCACTGTGCAGCAGCAGCAGCARCAGGTGCCAAGGATACTACAGGGTTTCCAGTAAAGGCTGTAATTAGGCYTTTTATGGCTATGACCAGAATCAGCAGTCTGTACAGAGCAGCAAACTGCTCTCTTCCAGAAAGCATAGGATTTCCCAAAGTTTTCCTTGGTCTTCGGAAGGATTCAGCCTTGCACAAAACTTTTCTTAAAAAGACCTCGGCAGTATGCAGTCGCATCAGATATTAGTAAGAAACAAAAGTAAATACTTTTTTATATATAGTTATTTTCTAAATAGTTACAATATGCATAAAAAGGTGTTTCTAACGYGACCTATAAATCAACATTTGGTAAGAAATAAATTAATGTGCAAAATTATTTGGAGAATCTGAAAATCTTGACACAGCAATATTTTAGTCAGACTTGGGAAGGACCTGTGGCAGTCTGCAATAAAATCCTAACAAATTAAAACATAATTTTTAAGAACTGATGTCAGTACAGAGATAGTAATATTTCAAGGAGGGAGAACAACACTGAATATAAAATAGAAAAACTAATGAGAACAACAGCATAACTATAAATGACTGGCCCAGAAGTTGTACCAGTTAATAATAATCAACTGTTGCATTTCTTGCTCATAAGAGAGTCAGTTTTCACCATCTATTTCCACCTCTGGACATCCAGTCCATTTCCATCTCTGTAGGCAGGCTCTTCTGATTATGACTAACATGAAGAAAAAARCAGAGAAGAATTTTTTCTCTCCCAAAGGAAGTATCTTGGCTCAAATTGATTTGTGGTTTAAGTACTGGCTACAGATGGCAGCAGAATCTTAAAGAGTGAATGTATAAAGAGGTATGGGCAACAGAAGTGAAATGGGATTGGTGCTTGCCTGAAATAAAAGCCTGTGTAAGCTAAGTTTGAGGTTGATGAATGGTTTCTGCATATATGACATTTTGGTGACTGCAGAACACAATGATTCTTGGCAGGATGGTGATGGTGAAGTGATGCTGGGAGCCAGAGACAGTGCAGGAAAGCCAGAAATGATGGGATCTGCTCAGCTGTGTAATTCTGGGTGAATATATTAGTGAGTACATGAGTCACACCCTTCACTTTGCAAATTTTGCCTGGTTGATTGATAYGAGAACACCAAAGGATCTCACTGCAGATAGATCTCAAACTCAGATATTAAAAGATTCATCATGAATGTTCATCTTCTTTGTATACAGTGTTCACTGTCTTTGTTCTGGATTGCTTTGAATATCTATTTTGTCATTCAGTAAATGTTTCCTTTTGTGCTCAAAACAAATAGCCTTTTTCTATCATGACTAAGGGAAGATGGCATTTAAAGTTAGAGTCATTAATTAGGTAATCTCAAACTGAATATGTACATTACAGGAACATTTKACTTCTCAACAGGGGTATTTCAGAGAGTGCTAAGAAAATTTAGTGTATTTTGTTATGATTGTTTGGGGAATACRTATTATCCCAAAACATTTATTGATTATTGGGTTCAATTATTGCAATTCTGAATGATGTAAACATTGYAGAGTCAACTCTACTTGCTAAATACAGATCTAGCCAGTATAAAGGAGAAAGCAGGGCAAAAGCAGGTGGAAAAACCCCAGACAGCTAAATCTATAGCAAAAAAYTTGTAAATGTGAAGCAGATTGCACYGGATACTAGCAAAAGGTGGAAAGAACAGACCTCCCGCAATCTTACTCTGTATTATCTGGCATGTAAGGCAGGGTTGTACTTCGCTGTGCAAGTAAACTAATAAATAACACTTTCTATTCAAGATGTAATAACTGGTATTTACTACTTAGATTTCCTCCATAGATAACAATAAACGTTCTCTGATTATCAGTTTAGATAATATTTTATTTTGTTTCCCATTTCTCTACATTTGCTTGTCTTCCTAGACTTCAACAAATGAGTAGAGACAATGTTTCCTCAGTCTAGGGCATAACTGCCAATTGAAAAAAGGGTTTTTGATATAGGGCATGTGGGAAGGGCAAGAAAACACTTCTGTCATGTTTGTAAACTATCTGCCTCACTCCCCCTGCACGCGACAAGGCTCCAGACTCTGTTTACTTTTAGCCAACAGTGAACTTCCCCATGTGCCAGAATTAGACCAGCAGTAGCTGCAGAACAACATTGCTCTGTTTTCCTCTGCTATTACTGACAATTTAAAATGGTTCAGGAATTCTGTTGCACARCTTTTAAATCAAAACTAACTAAATAAGCTTGAAATCAAACCTTAACATACCTACTCAMGTTTCAGAAATCATGTTTCTCTGGAACAATTGGCATACGTGTTGTAAACCGCCAAGTCTGCAGGAGGGAAATAAGCATACATACTTCTGGTGGTTTAAGCCCAGCCAGCAGCCAAACCCCACACAGTCACACACCAGCAGGACTGGGGAGACAACTGRAAGGGTAAAAGATAGAGAACTCATGGATTGAGATGGAGACAGCTCGATAGGGAAAGCAAAAGCTGTGCACACAAGCAAAGCAAAACTTGGGATTAACTCGCACCTTCCCAGGYAGGTGTTCAACCATCTTCGGGAGAGCAGGGCCCCATCACATGTAACACTGACTTGGCAACATCACTCCAGATGTTCCCAGTGTCTTCTTCTTCTCCCCACTTTATATACTGAGCATGAGGCCATGTGTTGGGGTCACCTGTTCAAGCTGTGTCTCCTACCAACCTCCCATGCAGCCCCAACAGCCTCACTACTGTGGCAGTACAAAAAGCAGAAAATGCCTTGGCCCTAGGTAAACCCTGCTCAGCAATAACACAACCATCACTATATTATCAACCCTGTGCTCAGCACAAACCCAAAACATAACCATGTACCAGCCACTGTGAAGAAAATGGACTGAAACCAGCACAATACTTGATTAAGAAGTATCCTTATGTATTAAGAAATAATGTTATTATGATCAGATGTTTACCACACCATGATTTTTATTATTTCATATATGAAACATGCCCRACTGCTGAAGACTGCTTTTCTATTTAACAGCATGACAGGCAGATACCATGTTTTCCATGGCATGTACATTTAGTTTCTTGGGAGCAAACTTGCATCACTGTATAATTAGACAGTTRCATTTAAATGCACCTGCTGTGTCAATGACTCTTCTCTGTATCTTGACATGTCAAATCTGAAATTAACCTGTGCCTTCTAGAAATGCCTTTATTAAAGGGTGAGAAGATACTTTTCTGCAGGTCAAATCCTGCAGGCGTTGTATCTGAAACAGTGAACTTGTTCTCAGATGCACTGACCCAACTACACAGGTTTTATAGCCTTCAGTGGGGCRTGTATGGCATTCCTTTCTAATGCCAGCTCAACTTCAATGACCACAGAAGGACAAAACAATGTCAGCTCATATTGTCAAAGAAAGCAACTGCAAATCCTCCACATGCAAGCATGCTCTCTTTACYTTTCCATTCTCTCATCTATAACAAGAATCTTTGAAAACCAGGCTGGACAGTAAGGATCAGGAYGGAAATTCTGTTCTTACCTTTACCCATGCAGTGCCATTTTGAAGAAGGAGTGCAATGGTTTTAAAGTTGCACCATCAAAACAGAGGGARCATACATGTCAGAAACTATGGTCAGATGTGGTCTTCTCAAGTGTCAGTCCAGATTAGCTTCAATGCAGAAAAGCAAAATGTAAAAAACACCACCATCATCATCTTTGTCATAACAACAAATGTAGTAGTGACAAATAATACAAATGTATACTGAYGTTATAACTCTGCTGGCAGAACCTCACCTAGCATATTTACTTACTTCATCTTTTGGCTTAACATATTTAGYTACATATGGCATTCCTGAATTACATAAAGATGAAAATGCTGAGTGCTCCTAATTCCCATTGACTTCCCAGTGAAATGGAAAGGACACCTAGCACCTTGCGGGGGAGAATGAAGCATTTTCCTATGTCTACTTCTGTTCCTATCTCTCCTGTAGCAGAATCACCTAATGTGTATTCCAGATGGCTTTTGTTTCAAMCACCTTTCCCCTCAAGCCCAGCTGCTTATAAACTCCCTATAGATTACAATGTGGAGGCTGGGAGTCTCTGCTTCAGTCTASAGCAAGGAAATATGCAGGCACTTTAATTTGTGTATTGGTAGTTGCAATATTATAATATATACCCACTTAAGCTTGAACTATACTGATTAGAATTCACAGATATTAGAWAAGCCACTGATTCAACTCACTGTACTTATTACCAGATAGATTTCTTAAATTTCCCAGCAGTAACTATTTCACTAGYGATGAAACAAATACACCAAAGAGATACAATTTTCATGTCCTATCTGCTGCAAGAACTAGTCTCAAAATCAAGTACAAATGAAACCACCTGACTGTGTTGGCTCACTTTCAACACGCCAGTCTCCCTGACATTGCCAAAGAAATGTTCYGAGTCTCACACTGAGAATGACAGAATATATGACTCCAGTGGCCCATAAAAAGAAGCAGAGAAAATGTAAAGCTGGCAGACAATGTCATCTACTGGCAACAACTGTATGACTTTATAAATCTTTTCTGTTGTTTCTGCTCCAAAGGTGCAGCTTCRAGACCAGAAATATTTGTAATTGTACACATGCATTGCAGTTAAAATATGCTCTCATGTATTTTATTTCACTWATGAAAAACTGGACAGCTAATTTCATACTTGATATACAGGTATGACTCAACAGAAGTCAATGGAACTGCATCACTTGAGGCAAGAATAAATTTGACCCAGAGTTCTTGTTTCATTTTAACTTATCAAGAGAAACCCAGAGCTAAAATTAGCTTACAGTAGAAGTCACATGGTAACATGAATAAATCTCTTCCCACTASTTCTGTGAAGATGCCTCTGGCTGTGAACCACAGCCATCTGTGGGCAATAATCTTGTCTATCTAATAAATATCAGGCGAAGTCATAAATTATGTGAGACYGCACCATGTATTAGAATAAAGGAACAATGACAGATGGCAGAAAGCCCATGAGGTCACTGCAGGGGTGAACAGAAGCAYGCAAAATGTAGTGAAGGAACTGTTAGGAAATGTAGGTACATACAATTTTTTTAATATTTTGCAAAGAATAAACAAACCATAAGCAAACTGCAAAATATACAGGTAAAGAATCATCCTGTCTGTGCGGTCATTTCACAGAAATGGAAATGCATCTGTATCTTTACACCCAGACCATGACAACTGTTTAGTCTTTACCCCTTAGTAGGAAGTGGAAAGGCACAGGGTCTGAAAGACATTTTGGAGGGGAATTGTGTTCAGGAATTATATAACGTTCCATGAATTKTCTTCTACCTGGAAAGTGAAAGTGGCACAAAATGAAGCAGGATAAYGTTGTGGATAGAAAATACCTCTTAGGAGCAGCTCTAAAATTCATCTGATTTAAAATTCGTCTTATTTTTGGAAGAGATATTCTTCTCTGATTCCTCCCAGGCACCACAGCCATCAAACTGTAATATGTGAAATCACATTCTCAAACTATTAGAAAGGCAGACAACAGCTAATTAAACTGACAAAGAACTTCAGATATTRAAATCTGGCCTTCCTACCTTAAGTCTGCCTGTAGTTTTAAAACGGAAAATACCTTAAAATCTAAAATTAAAGATTTCTTTTGCGGCAAGCTAGCCTAAAGCTTTGATTAATCTGGTAATTTTACTTATGAACTCCAGCCTGAGTCAAAYGTATTCACATAGTGTCCCCTCTGGAGACTTTAGATAAACACGCAGGTCAAAAATGGCTCATTTAAATCCCTAGAAATCTTACTGAAATACTTGCATGACTKGGTGCTGACAAAACTTCACCAAAAGAGCAAGAACTCATTGTCATGGCTACCTGAATGTTACTAAGTAGTTGCAATCTTYGTTTGAACAGTACTCATAGAGTGTCCAACTAAAACCATTTTTTTCCCCACAAAGCACTACAGCAGTTTATCAACTGAACAATTATGTTTTGTATATCTTGAAAAATATGCATTAAGGAAAAAATTTTAATGATTTCTCAGGTCTACTACACMTCATGAGATCAAGGAAATGGGCCACTTTCCATTTTAAGTGGCTTTTCATCTGTTTCTACCTCTTCTACTTAGGTAGTTCTCTTTGTCTCTGAAGGTTTTCTTCACTAGTCCTATGTTAGAGAATTTTTTCCCCACTTAAGAATGCACAGACTTAAGCAGGACTTAAAAACTTGCTTTCAAAAGTGAAAAAACTCCTTTAAGTTGCATTTGCTCAACATTTGCATCCAATCACTTGGGTTAAAAACTTCACATTGTGTCAAAGAAMAATGGCACATAAACCAATGGAAATTTAATCTCCATGGTGCCTTCAGGTTTTTCTATGACTGTTATAGTCAGTGCTGGCAGATTTGGTACAATACTGACTTCCCATACTTCTCCCTACAGAACACAGTCCTATCTACACTATTTATAACATTAATCCAAAAACTCTGGAGAATTCATAGGCATGCCTGAAGTGTAAATGCCAACATACTTCACCATTAATGTGTTTATCCCTTGGATTCATCAAGCTCWGAGTTTATGTTTATAAATCTGATAGGGYTGCTCACTTACAACAGTGTTAAACACRGAWTTTTWTTTTTTTTTTGTAGGATTGGGGCCTCATCTATACTGAAGACTTGAATAATTCCTGAAATCCAGTGTCTGTTTTCAAATAGCAATTACAACAGTGTTGTGAAACATCTAGTAATTGAAGTGTTTCAAAATCCTTCTGGAAGGCAGATATATCAACACAGTAGACTGAAGAATGCACTATTATTATTCTCAAAAAAAAGAAATAATACATGAGAGTTTTATCAGCCTTTAAACAGTAAACAAAATGCACTGGAACATTCAAGCCAATTTCACTGGCTGGGAGAGTAATCACCACCCAGAAAATTAGGACMAAATTTTCTGACTGAAACACAAATTAACTGCACTGCATTACAGAACTGAGCAATTACACTTTACATCACACTTTACAAAATCTGCGACATTCATTAAAGGACAGGTGATAGTTTAAGGCAGTTCCAAATCTCCTCCTAGGGCACAGGGATCACGTGGTACGTTTAAGTCATCTGGAGACAGTAAAGGGAAATGTCGTATCCATCTGCCCCCTATTCACACCAGCCAGCAGGCAGAAGCCAGTCCAAAGTACACACAGATATATATTAAAAGACATGGTCATGGCTGCTGCTGTGTCCTCCTACTTCTGAGGGAAAAAAGGAGGCAAAAATTTTCCAAGCAAAGCTTTGGAAACTCCCAGAGTTGAGATTTTTACATTGAACAATACATTAAGAATATCTGGGAGGGAAAATCCTGTGCTGGCAGATAGGAGGACTGGATGATCTACAATGGTCTGTTCCATTTTTAAATTCTATCATCAGATTTGTGCTCAAGTAGAAACCCTCTAGGAGTTTCTTGGGGGCGGTGCATCCCTCCACAACCCCTACTGCGGGCTCTGGCTTAAAAGCCACAATAGAGTCCTTAGAATCTAACAACATGAGCTATTCTAGGCACTGGTTAGGAAAATGGGATTTAAAGGAAGTTTCTACTATTGTGCAAAATTAGGGCAAAAAATCTCCTTTCAGATAAGCAACAAAGTATATCAATTCCAACAGTTTGCTCTCCTGCTGTTGTATCCATCATAAAGAAAGAAGTCTTTCTATGGTGAATAAAGGTGATCGTCTAATCAATTAAGATTTCATAGAAAATACAGAACAATTCATCTGTCTGCCCCACCCTCTTCCCAGGTTGAAACAGGACCTTTCCACTTTACTCTGCATGYCACTTTTGTTAAAATGACAGGCATCTCACAGAAAACACCAAACATACATGTAGAGAGAGAAGAATTCCCATTTTGAGAACCACCATACAAGTGAAGGATTTTGAGCTGCAAATTTGATTGCTCTGTATTGGACAATTGATTATATAGCATGGTATGTATCATTTTTGTATATGTGGCTATTCATGTATTACAGTCTGATCATRATTACACTTACTTTGATTACACCAATATTATTAAAGACATTTCTGAAACTAGTGTAAAGTGTACACTGCACAGAAGTAATAGTAAAACCATTCACTGACCTCATTACTGTCCATGACAGTTCACTGATTCTGTTGAATACAGTCAATATCTCCACCAAGCACAATCTATTTTGGGCTATGCTGGACTGTGGTAGACAGGTTTTTATACACTTGTTGAAAACTTTCATCTGAAGTTCAAAAGTTGATTCCCTTTAGCCATAGTTATGTAATATGTTAGTCATTCATTTGTCCCATTTTACCTGAAGATAACTTAGAGACTTCCAACTCCTCCAGTGAAAGATSAAGAAATCCCAAATGTTTACAGYATTCACAGACTTAATGYTAATGTTGTTTCATGATGRCATTWAGTTCAAGTTGGTAKAGATTTTRTGCTGCAGTTTTAGCCTCYAATGACAAGAACAATGCCAGAGCATAGCTACATTTTCTCTTTATCTGGCTATAAGTTGGAAATAAGTTCATGACGTGATCATTTCATATGCAGAAAATATATGTAGAAAAAGAAGMATTAAAAATAAATTTTGAAGGTTAGCATTGAACTTGCAATTCTGAATCTGAAATAGATTCTAACAGAATATCTCTGATGATAGTATTTGTTTAAAAATGTTTGGCTTAATAAAAGAGAAAAAATAAAAAGAACAATAAATTAAACAAAGCACGGACTGCTGCCTCTAGGAAATGGAAAGAAAATGCATAGGAAAAAAAGAAGGAAAACGTATTCACTAAAAATAAACTCTAAGATAAGACATTAAAATATAGGTAACATTACATCTTACGTAATTACCAAAAAAAAAACAAAAAAACCAAACCCGTAATAAACTATGACAAAAAAGAAACACCCAAAAGGATTTGAAAAAGTACCAATTTTACTCAACTTACCTAGGGATTATATTGCAATTCACAGAATCTGTTGTTCTACTGGTTATGCTGCATATGCTTTTGAAGTATAGAAATTAAACACACATATTGTTTTACCAAAATATTTCYCTTAAAAAGCCCAAGCAAGCAAAGTAGGTGTTTATGGAGTGTATTTGAAAATATAATTTATTTTACCTGACTTTTCCCCATTTCAGCATTTTGGGCATATGGTGTGACTCTCAGGGATGGTCCTGTGCAGGGCCAGGAGCTGGACTCAATGATCTTTGTAGGTTTCTTCCAACTCAGTATGTTCTGTGATTCTGTGAAAGACAGAATCACAATTGGCAGTGCTTCCAGTTGTGAGAAATTAGAGTCACAATGAAAAATAACTGATAACCTGACACAGACAGACATATTTTATAAACATTCCTGTAGCACTAAAAAACCTATAAGAAATTCCCAGATTTATACAATTAATAAATATTCTTGAATATTTATTTAAGAGAAGGAGAAGTAATAAGAAGACAAGTAAGAATTTCTTCCTGGGAAATGTTTAAATTAGGCTGCTTCAGAAAGAGCTGATATATAGAAGTGGGAATTCTCARATGATTACTTTATTTCTCCAGACAACCCTGGCCTTGTGTAATATGTGACATTTTCAGATTTCTACTTTCATTTCTAAATTATATTATCAGAAAGTGTACCCAGTCCCCTCAAAGCAGTTTTTGCCCAGCCCTGCTCTTTGCAGTCGTGCTCTTTTTCATCCAAGAGATGAGCTAAAAAGGAATCTAGATGTTTTACACATACAGAAAGACAGAACTTAACTACACTAATGCTTGCATCTTCATGACATAAGACAGACATCCCTACTGCAATTTCAATAAAATACTATGACTTTAAAATATAGCACAGCCATGCATGTTAATAGAACTCYGTATAGTAAACCTATGCACCACAGAGGCTCTGCAATCATACTGCAGATCTGGCTTAGCAGAACTGATGAATACCCTATGGACGTAAGCTTGGCTAAGACCTCAGTTGATCCTTAGASTTCTCTCATCCTAGGCCAAATGAAAATCCACAGAACCATTCATTAAATGCATTTTTTTCCAGGAAGTACTTGCAAAACAAAACATACCTTAGAGTTTCTATAACTGGAAACACGAACAAGCAAGACAGGATTGCAGACAGGAGGGTGAGCTGTGTGCCTGGTGGGGAGCAGGCCTCATATGCCACTCAGATGTTAGAGTCACGAAGCAGAGGTAAAAAAGTAAAGAAAGAAGTAGGGGAAGCAGTCAATAGGTTAAAGAGTATGAAATACCTACTAAGCCCTACCACATTGCAAATTGCTATCTTCTTCACTTCCCCCTTCTGCTCTGTGACTGCATCATCAGACACTGGAGGTGTCTAGCATGGCCTTGTTCTGGGTTTCAACACACTTTTGAGAATGGAGTAGCAAATGGACRATTAGCTGATCTAGCTACTGATAACAGCGCTGGATACTGTTTTATTCATATTTCTAGCACTGGCCATCGCAGTACATTYGACACTCTGATTACTGTCCATCTCATTGAGAAGCTCGGGTAGCCAAGTCCAATTCGCTTAGGATTCTCTAAAACTGATCTAAAGTAATTAGAAACATTAGCAACTCTGTCAGTTCTCTCAGTCATTGCAGTCACCATGTGAGACAAAACAGTGATGCTTGAGGAAGGCACAAAGGTATAACTAACCTGCACTGCAGAATAGTGTTGAACAGAAAGACCGCTCACCAAATCAACAATGCTTTACTATGTACTGATGTATATTTTATGTGTCTTGGTGAACATTACAGCAATATATACATATCACATTACAGTCCCTTTAGGGAGCTTAACATGTTGAAAGAAGTAGAGTGTTTTTATTTTACTGATGAATGGTCATTTGATGCCACTATTACTGATTCCCTGCAAAGGAAATTAATACATCAAACCTTACTTTGTGCACRTTGCTATGAATTTCACTACATCTGTGAGGAAAATCAGAAAAGGGAAAGTATCAGTCTAATAGAAAACTTGAGTATACAGAAATCAATTAAATTAATTGATGTGTATAGGAAGAAGTCTTGCAATTCACCCTGTAAGAAAAAAAGGAGAAAAAAATATTAGCAACTAATAGGAATCACAGTTCTGTGATCATCGATTTTTTAATTTTGTCAACATTATTGTCCCTTGATCACCAAGCTACTGTAAGCCTCCTCCTATTCCATCAGATCATGCAGATAAATTACTTGCATATATCCTTATGCAGATAAATTACTTGCATATAGTGGGTGACACTAGGCAGCATTAGTTACAAATACACTGCCAATTTGAAAAGAATGAAGAAATACAGAAAAATAATTTCAATGTCCCACATCATTATTTCAAAAGCTAAATGCTTTAACCACTCTTTTTATGAACAGGTACTTTTTAAACCTGGCCTGAATTATTAATTGGTTAGRCTAATGTGGCAAAAATCTACAGAACATCACATCTACAGGAGCAAAACCCCACAACAACGTTAAATAGCGACCAGACAGCTGGATTGCTGGATTTTCTTTGAGTGTTTTGTTAGATGTTTTAGTCCAAATTCACAATAACATCTTAAGCCTGTAATTAAGGTTCCATTGAATTATAAGCACTCACAGCATGCACCTAAGGTTCAGTATGTGTTTCCATTTTTAATTTTAATAYAGCCAGACTGTTTTAAAAAACCAAACAAAAAACCAACAAAACAACGTAAGTACAGTGCTGTTACAGGCTTYGGCAATTTGTTAAAAGAATATCAGGCCAAGTTGCTGAATAAGTTAAGATAATACCATCTGCATTTCTAAAATGATACTTACTGAACTGTTTTCATTATCTAGACTGAAGTACAGCCAAGCAAAGAGACAACATAAGCAGAGAAATACCTTTTTTACTTCTCCATGAAAATATTATTTTTCCTGTTAATAATATTCCATCAAGTCAATTACGGTCATGACAGAACAGACTAGTGACTTTTGTGACTTAGTGAATTACCTGTTGAAAAGTTAAGTATGGCAATAGCTGGGGTAATGASGTCCATCATTTTGAACAAAGTGATCTTCAGCCTCCTATACAAAGACCATCTTTGTCAGTCCCACTAATGCTTTCTTCTTGGACCCTACAGGAGAAGCAAAGATATATTTGTTAATTTATTTTGGGTTAATGTATCTGTAGGCAAGAGTAGATAAAGAGGTGATTTAAAATAATTCCAATTGCTAGAGTAGAAATCAAATTCAGGCAATAAAAATATAAAGCCCAGTGTTGGCATTGAAATGTTATTATGAAATATTCCATTTCAGCATTGTGATATTAATATAGACAGTGATGCACATACATTTATACACCCACTGTCATATGCAAGCTTATTTATTTGTGTGTACCTACAAAYAGATATTTACACACACTATAATCAATTTAGGAAAAAGAATCTGAAAAGTCTTCAGTGCCTTTTCTTACTGTTATGGCTAGTAAAGGCATTAGCCAGATGTTGAAACTCAGAGGCATCAAACAACAGTGATCATTATAGTCTTCAATCACCCCATTTAGAATTTACAATAAGCTAAGCAGAAAACCATTATTTCCACCTTCAGTATAAAGTTTTCCTCTGGCTGAAAACAGAGTTCTGCAATGGACTGATGCACCATCTGTTCTAACTTCAGAACCCTTTCCCGTGAAACTTCCAGCAAGGGGAACAAACTATTGATGAGACACTGGTATATAAGGACATCATTAGTGAGTATCATAATAAGATTAAAATCCCTTGAGGGCTCTCATCAAAACCTAGATTAAAAAGAAAGAAAAAAAAAAGAGAAAAGACTGACATTATAGTAACAAACCATAATATAAGGCATAAAATTAACAAACATTATGAATTAATCATACTTAGACAATTACAATCCATATGGCTAGTTAAACTCAATCTGCTACCTGTAGTGGCATAGTCTGGATACTGTACATTCAGTGCCAATGCATTTCTCCCAGGATGTAATTACTTAATTTTGTGAATGAGAAAATGATRTGTAAAAGCCAATGTTTCCATGGATTCAATGTCCCAAGTCAGATAAAATGCATGAATACTTATCAAGTCTCATGACAATTTTTAACCCTATTTCATCCCACTCATATTACCTTTAGGAGTAGGAACAGTGAATCACCTTCCCACTTACTACTAAGGTTAATGCAAGAAACAAACTGGGTTCAAAGTCWAATTTTCTGCAGACAGGACTCCTAGGATTTAGATGACAACAAATGGCATAAAACRGATTCAAGCAGTAGTTCCTGAAGTTTTTATCACTTGAAGCACACACATTTGGATCCTGAGAGCAACCACTTTCTCCGTACCATTCCACCTATATTCACCCAGGAGACTGCAATCCCTTAAAGGGCTTGATATTGAGATTCTGGTTCAGTACCCTCTTTTGTCATATATAGCATGTAACTTCTGGTGTTGTATAATTTGAAGATGCACAAAGTTGCAATTCCTCAAAACCACCCCCCACAAAAAAAAAAAAAAAAAAANAAAAAAACCCAAACTAAACCCAAACTAAACAAACAAAAAAACTCCGTAACAAACAAAAAAGAAAAAAAAAAAAAAAAAACTCCGTAACAAACAAAAAAGAAACCACCAACAAAACACCAGACCAAGCCTTTGTAGACTGTAAGGAATTTCAAGCTAATGCTTGGTCCTTCCTCATACCAAGTTCTGAAGCCAAACCTGCTCTTCAACAGCATCTGAAAGATTCTCCTAAAATAGTTTAACTMCAGCATAAGCAAATCAGTTGCGCAATATAACAATATACTTCATCACTTTGCTTGTTCTCTGAGCAGACCTGAATTTAAAATATAGGAACATTTTAATTAATAACAGGCACATATAAAAAAAGGGAAGTTTTTCCATGGAAGAAGAACAATAGATACCTCAGAATAATCTCAAGATTTATTCCATTCAGTTATTCAGATCAGGCTGATCTTGTATTCTTGTATGAAGACAGTAGTCTTTYATCATAGATTTACATGCCTACCAGAGGACTGGTTTTGCAGAGAGGAGAGGACATCACCTTTCACTTACCTCATTAGTTGCTTATTAAAAAGAGGTGGGACTAGTGAACAACAACAAAAAKGAGCATTTTATGAAATTGTGAGGATTTAGCAGAGCTATAACATTTACATGCTCATAGGTCCAGATATTATCATTTGCTCTTTCCTATTTAAGTATCCACAAAGTAATACCAAAACCCAACACAGGTCTATAAGCTACAGGTTTACTTCAGTCTTTTTGTTARGAGAACACAAATGCAACAAAGACATGTAATTACTTTGAGACCCTGACCATAGAAATCCAAGTTACTTTGCGTCTCTAAGTGCAAAAGAGATATATAATGACTGAAATAAATAGACATTTGTTAACTCCGGCATTTTATTACTTTTTATCTCAAATCTGATGCAATCAGATACAAAGTAAGTTACAAAGCATTTCTGGTTCAGGATTCTTCTTTGTTTTGCAGAGGACAGGTACAAAGAAATCTAATCCCAGAGGAAGCACAGAAGGCTTTAGAACACAAATGGAGCTTTCTTACTGACTGAGAGCAGAGTCTTGGTCCTCATGACTATGACAAGCAAATGCTTTTCTTGTTCAGTAATATATACTTAATTAAAGAAATCAAAGGGCACTCTAGTCAGTCTCATGGAATTACTAATACACATTTTGAATGAAAGTTGAATGTAACCACCACATGCTTTACAATATCTTATTAGAAGCACTATACTCACCATGAAATCCTGTGCTTGTCATGACTTCTTGCTTAATTAAAATAATGCAATCAAAAACCTCACAGAACAAATGTTGACTGAAAAAAAATGCCAATCTTATACATATCTACTATTCACATATTACTTTCAGCAGAATAAGTTGACTAATGTGTTAATAAAATGAAACATACCCAACTATCTTGTCAAATGCTATTTTTATCTGAGCATTTACATACATTTGTCGTGAAGGGGGTGCATTCCAAGTAAAAGGAATAAACACTGTTATGATTAAACATGTCTGACATGATGTTCTCATCTGAGTGTCAGGCAATGCCACATGCATAGGAAACTTGCACTCATGCAGTCATAAAGCCAACAGCTTCATATCAAATCCAAASTTACAGAGAGCAGAACAGCTTTATTTAGTAAGGAGATGCATCTGATTAGACTTGTTCTGAACTTGGCCCTGAGCACTCAGATTAAAAATGTGGCACCAAGCTTGAACCAAGAATAGCCTGGTGGGATTGGACACTGCATTTCACTGAGACCAGAAGAATTTTTGTACAGAAGGAAGAAACTGAGAAGAATCTTCTCACTGTCCATAGCTACTTCAGAAAGTTATCTGTGTCAGGAAGCAAAGGGGACCCAGTCACCTCAGACACGAGAGACACACTTGATTCTCTGCACCAGGAAGGACTTATAGTCCTTATAGTATATAYACCAGGAAGTATAGCACTTACAAGAACTGAGAGTTAAGAAAATGGGGAAGAACAGAAAGGGTASTAAGGAGAGGGACTGGAGAAGTGGTGCCATTTTTCTCTTTGGAGAAGGCCAGGTAAATCTATATCATTAAGCACCCAGCCTTCCTCAAAAAGGACAGATTTTTTAGCTGCCTTCCTTCCCCTACTCTCTGAAGGTACTGGAAAGAGATAATCAAGACCTGAGCTTATACAGGAGTGTACACTAATGACTAGCCTGCTTTCTCTCTTAGTGCTGCTGGCATTCAAATACAATGCCAAGAATATTTCTCACATTCTTGCTACTGAATATGCTGGGAATCCTCTATAGTCCATTTCTAACGAATAGTGGCCTGCCCCCCAAATTCTTTAGTATGCTTGCCTAGCAGCAGTATTACCAAAAGTTTAATTTTTTTCCTCCAGCACCCACGTAGGTACAATACAATGTGCAGAGATAGATTAACTTTCTCATGAGTCTCCTTGAATTTGCAGCTCTTCTGATGTCAACACTACTTCACAGAAATATCTGAAATCATCATTGTATAAGCTCTGTAGGGAGAAAAGGAAACACAAACATGTGAGACAGAGCTGTACTGGCACCATCCTCTTAATGTGTTGTTGATTGTAAGAATTTGTGCCTAATCCATAGATCACTCAAAAGCATCAGTGGCTTAATGTCAGTGGCAAATTAATAAGATATCTAGGCGCAATAGGAATGTTTTATAGCAGCCTTTGAACTTGGACATTTTCAGATTTAAAAATGCACAAGAAACAAATTGTTAATATGAGCAATAAACAAGATAAGATTAAGAAAACTTGATTAATAGTTCACAGATCAATAAACATTTTCTTGACTGAGATTAAAAGATCACAAACATTTCAKAATTTGATAAGCACAAAAGACAGATTTTATACCAAGCAATTTTCAATTTTACATATGCTTTCCTAGAATGATGATTCAATAAAATGAGAGAGGCATTAATACCCGAATTTAGCATATACATACAGGAAAAATTTCCTATACATACAGGAAAAAAACCTAAAAAACCTACTAATAAACCAGAAATRCTTTACTATTTTTACACCATCTTTYCCCTACATATTTCAGATACTTTCACAGGAAGAAAATATCCAGAATTTCTTCAAGYTAAAAAATTTGTCTCTGTCACACAGTCTTATATAGCTCAAATTCTCAATACTTTTAGCTCCCTCAGTCTTCTCTAACCTGTTTTGCAATGGAATATGCCATTATATCTTAAAGTTTTAATTCTCTCAAATCTATCYACCAATCTCTCTTCATGTCAGTTTCTCAACCTTCAGCTCTAGCCTTTGCCCACTTTTTGTTAGGAATAGCTACCTTAAGGCCTAGTGCTATAACCCAGAAAAAAAAAGTGAGAAGACAGTTTTTTATATCTGCCAAAAAAGAGCTTTGATATTTTCTTTTTTCTTGATGTACAATAAAGTTCTAATTTCGTCATTGATTTATAAAAATCAAGGAATTCTAGTTAATGGCCAGCTCTTGAGGAATGCATACTTGTGAGTCATTCTGCCCAAACATTTTCTTCCTTTCCTCCTGCCAACCACATCTAAACAACAAGATAATCAAGTATTTGCAGGGCCAGTCTACTGACTCTAGAAGGAAAAATGCTTTAACAGACTAAGTAAATTCAAGTGGCTTCTATAACATAAGGCATGTAAAGAAAGAAAATATCTATTATGGTCATCTTACCTYTGACAAAATTTGAAAGCACAGTGTAACTTGGAAGTGGAGAACTTCTCTTTCATGACTGTGGATAGCAACCTTTCATCTCAAAAGAGAGGTTTATGAAGAAAAGTGCACTGCTACAATCCGATTTTACAACTTCTCTATCGAAGGATACCAGTCATTTGTTTTCTGAATACTGCTGTAATTGGCTTCACATTTCTTGTTACATTGAATAAATAAAATCAAGAGAAAACAAAAAAAAATTAACAATCATACATATATAGCACATGGATTCTGTGTGTTTCTCTCTCTCTTTCCTATGCTTTATTATTTTAGTAAATTTGGAGAAACAGTTTTAACTGACACTGTCAGTCTGTCACACTACTGTACCAGTAGTAAGCCGTAAATAACTGCAGTTCATTTTCTTTGGAATTACTCTAGTAAAAYTGACTTCACAGAAGTACAGTCAACATTTCTGAGATTTCTGCAGAAAAATACTTTGATCAACTGAAAAATATTACATATCCAAAATATAATGATACATAGTCTCTGTGAAGTCTAGAACTTTATGTGCCTAACATGCCTAAAAGTTCTACCCATTGGGGGAAAAAATCAAACCAGAAATTACTACTGAAAGACAAAGCAATACTAGGGAAGGGTGAGCTACTCACACCTTTGATCCTCTAGCTCATATCCTCCCCAGCAGGAAATATGAGGACTACCTCAGGAAAGCCTGACACACTCCAGTGCATCTGTCAATCCATAATTCCATCCATAGTGCTGTTTCCCCAGCTCTCCAACCACAAAGCCATTTTACCCTGAAACAGAATATGCCAGCAATTCTTCAAAAAATGAAGTAGGAATTGTTCCTGTTTTTTACCATATATAAATTCTCTTAAAGAACTGTCACGTATTCCTCTTCTCTTTTCATTTTGCCTCACCAAACTTTTCAGGCCTCAATGAAGGCAGACTTCTGCACTTCCTACCCAGTGATATTTTTCATCTGCTCGAAGAAATCCTTTCTCCTATTTATCAATCTCTTCTTTCATCTCCGGTGCAGCAGGCACCAGTGCTTCTCCCTGCTTGTCCTAAATCTCCCAGGCTCATTAGTCCTCTGCCCTTGATCCTCATCTTCTTCACCTTTGTAATCGTCTTCCATATGCTTTCTGATATCTATGATTTTCTGAAAACTTTTTCCCTTAGCACTGCAGTACTTCTGCTTTCTTCTGTGACCATCTCTGCATGATCCTCTAACCCTGCAGTATTTCTTGTTGCTGTAAACTGCTCACCTTGTACRTTGCTTGCAGGTCTGCCTCCATCAGCTGCTGAGGAATCAGATTATTTCTTTTGTCCTTTWCTGATCAAGATGCTCTGTCTTTCCATCTTCCACTCCATGAGTCATCCTCCTTTTTGTGTTCTTGTACACCTCTCYGACATTGATCCCAGAGCTTTACTAAGAGATAATTGATATGTCCCTCTTCCCATTTGGTACAATCTAAGTGATCAAACCTCCCTGCTTTTCTCATGAGCTGTTTTTATCACGTGCAAGGAAGTTATTGTTCTTGTAACTATTATCAAACTTACAAATTTTTATTTGGAGAGTGACAGCATTGCATTAAGTTGAAGAAAAAAACCTGTTTCACAACTGCAATGTTAGTTCATATTATATYTGTTCAGGTTTTTAGGGCTGCARCTATTTAGAAAGTATTGCAGAATATGATTTTGTTAGGTCATTTTTACTGCCATCAAGAACAAACTTTGCTCTAAGCTTCTAAGYTGGATATTTTTTTGCTATACACAGTAGTGGTGAACACAAGCACTACAGAGGTGGCATTGCCCAGTCTGTATTTCAAGTAGTTTCAGCTCTTAATTCAGGACTAAAGTGATAAATCAATGTCCATGTCTGCTAAATACCTTGACCTCTTTCTTTAGAAAATAAAGACTAGCAATGGGGCTTCTGAAAAACAGACTCTTATGCACTTCAATCTGATGAGCCCCTAATTTTCTTTTTTTTTTTTTTTTGTTTTGTAACAAGGCTGTGATACTTTATGGAACATAAACTCCACTAACAAGACATAGAAAAGATACAATAATTCCATATTTCTGGCTAAAATCTTTTCAGCTGAGCTATGTGAAGACACAACAACAAGGACAACCATTTTCAGGCAACATCTTCTACCACCAATTGAGGTCAATAAGAGACTTTTCATTGACTTGGATCGAGTCCCCCTTAGTTGGAAACAGTAAGTGCATGCTCCAACACTCAGGTGATGAAACGGTTTGTTAGCAGAGCACATGGTTTTGATTAGTGGCMTAATGAACTAATGCCTTAACTCAACAGGAACTGCAGCATCTGGTCAGCACTTCATCGCTTCCTTGAGCCCCACACATGCCTTAATATCCCCTCCAGCTCTCTTATGATAGATAACCCAGTGTATAAGAATATTACGGAAGTAGTTCTTTAGAAGAAAAAAAGTCTTAATCTTAAGAATTAAGATTTCTTAAATAC
This sequence comes from Malurus melanocephalus, assembly GCF_030028575.1. Taxonomy (NCBI): domain Eukaryota; kingdom Metazoa; phylum Chordata; class Aves; order Passeriformes; family Maluridae; genus Malurus; species Malurus melanocephalus. The sequence continues at coordinate 543,918 of NW_026623262.1, forward strand.
CACAAGTGAGACACAGGAAAAGAAGTGTTGTTGGTTCTAATATTCTATGGATCAAGTTTCTGCCAACCGAGAAAAAAAATCTTAGATCTTCTCTAGTTTTCACTGCCCAGTATTTCCTAAAGCATGTTCTTTGAATAACTAACCAGAATTAATGATGCCAAACATATTTCTTCATTGACAACCATATTTGTCTCTAGTAGATATTGAGGTACTATACAGTAATATTTGCATGCTGTGTCATATTGAGATGTTTGTATCTATGATAAATAATTTTTACAGAGCCCCCGATCCCTACCCAAAATTCTCATTAAAAGGGATTCCACATTGCCACACAGCTTGTCAGTTTGATTATTTAAGTACTTATTCAGWGTGCTAAAGACCCTAATCACCCCTTCAAAGCATGCAGCTCTATATAAGGCCTCCAATGTCTGAAATACATAAGGATCATCATCATCATAATAGCATGGCAGCTGTGCTTCCTATAAGCCAGAAAAGTTGGTCCTGTACACAACAGACACACCTCAGCTACTGTGTGCCATCTGCCTTGTTAGCGGTTAGACAGCCACAGATAGAAACAGCTGCTCCTGAAAATATGAAAAACATCAGTACTTCCTTAAAGGCTTTGGCAATGTGGATAAACAATTTCACTGAAAAGAATATTTTAAATTGCTGCAAATTTTCGATGCAACTGCTATTATGCATCACACCACAACAAAGTGATTATGCTCAGTAGAATGGATTTTGTTCAGCGACTGTAAGAGTGTTGAGGGATTTCTTGTTGTTTGTGTAGCTTTTGGTTTTGCTTTTTCCCCTCTCAGTTTTACAGAGCACTAGTTTAAAAGGCTGAGACCATTTTGTCCTGAAAAGGTTCCATGGCCCACTACAATAATTTACTGTGAATTTTTCTATTTCATTCTTTCAAGTAAAACAGTTTTTGCTTTCACAAGTTCATTGTGGTCTTAATCTTGAGCTATTTATTTAGGTCATTTATGTAAAAGACTGGATTTCTGAGAAACCTCAATATCGTGTCTGGTCTGCAGCAAAATGATGACCTATAAAGCAAAATAATGAACTCCTTACCATTGAGGGGATAGGAGGGTGTTTGGAAATGTAGGGAAACAGCACAATCTTTGATCTTGGCAGCTATGTGTTGCCAAAAGGTGAACTATACAGTGAGTAAACGTTAAAATTCAACAGATGTATAGCAAGATGACAGGATATATAGGGTGAGTGCATAGATATGCACTACACATACACACTTAATACCTACACAGTTTTTTCTCTTCTCCTTTGTTATTCCTCATAAATAAGAGAAAAGATCTCGATGTCTGATTCTGGATTTAAGCTGCCCATTCAAACGGGGGGCTCTGTGCCCCTTTTGGAGGTCAGCTGGTGGCGAGCACGAGGAATGGAAGATAGAACAGTTATCTGTCTCACCTGCCTAACCATGCATAATMGAGCAGACATTGCATGGGGTCTCTCATCACTCCTTCCTGTCTGAGTGCCCACAGTCTGGAGGTGGAGTAGCAGATTAATATAAACAGGCCCTGGCAGTGCAGAAGTCAGACATGGAAAGAGTTTTCAGTACAGACTCCACCTCAGGAATTGATAGGGAAATAAAACCTATTTGTAGAAAAATCCAAAAGCTATCTGGAAACGTAACACAATTCCTGGTTTGTATTTCATATATATTAATCTTCCTAGCTATCTCCAATAAGTGTGAAATTTATATTAGTTGTGAACAGATCAGTAATTGGAGGCAAATTAATGAGAAACCTGCTGTCATATTACAGCACACATTTTTAACAGGAGTCTTTAAATATTTAGACAAAATATCTATATATTTTTAAATGTTAATTCTTTAACTGGTAAATGTAATTATCTAACTCTAAGGGAAAAAATATAAAAGGACAAAAATGGATTTAATCAAAATATTCTGTCATTGCCATACATAAGCCACCAGAATATCTTTTCAACAAATGAAATTATTCTTTATTTTATGCTTTTAAAAATGCATTAGTGTAATTGCTCTGCAACAAATTACCTTCTGTGCTATAAGCGTGGCTACAACATCCCTCGCATGTACATCAATTGTGCATATTGTCATGATGTTCTGATGATCACCAGGGGTGAGTTCCCCTAACAGCATGTTTATAAGGGCATTCAGTTGAGCAATCTGCAAAATAATTATATTTCAATGGAGATATTACACTGTGGGGAAAAAAACCTATTATATGTCAAGTGCTAAATGGAGCAGTTATAGAACCAAGACACATTTATTGGTGCTTTTAATCAAAGCAAATAACTTTTGCAAACTAATAACAGTGTTGTTTTCTTACAATTTTAATTTTACTCCTTAATAACAAAAATACACTTTTCTGCTGCTTCCCAGAACTTAATTTCAGAACAGATGAATACTAGTCTGATACTACACTTGGAATGCTAGTCTTTAATTGCACACATTATAAAGCTACTGGATGTTTAAAGGCTCACAYGTATACTTTAAAACTGTGCTTCCAAAACAGTCACAATACACTTCATGTTTACAACAGGAAATGTAGCAGCTGGGGAGGGGAAGGGAACAACCCTCTTTGGGGCCTGATTACCTTGATCACGATGACTTCTTTGTGTCAGAGGAACATGAAAAGCAGTAACCCTGAACAGCTTCCTTCATCAGACTGCTATGCAATTCCCCATCCTGATGGGAATGATGACACTGGAGAGGTGGCCCAGAGTGCCTGTCTTCATGGCCCTAGAAGCCACTGGCAGTCACTATGAATTAGATTTATTCCCAGATATCTGGACATTTTAATTTAAAAAGTT
>NW_026623262.1:546809-563176 GCF_030028575.1 Malurus melanocephalus
GGTGTGGTGTGGAGGGAAGGGGATGAAGACCCTGGAACAATCCTAAATTACACTGGCTATGAARTAACAACAAGCACAAATCTGCTTTTTAAATAGTTGCAAGACAAATCTTTCTGACAGAGCCTGCCAAAGATATTAAGGCCCTGATTTTGAAAAGCTGATTCATGCAGAATCCYACCTTTGCCAACAGGGGAAAGTTTACACTGATGAAAGAAACAAGATTTTMAACACACACATCCTTAATAGATTGAAACAGTGGCAAGCAGTGTGATGTATTCTACAGATCACTAGATTCTGGCATTTAAATTTAATGATGAACTAAGGTTTCAGAGATTTGACTTACAGTATAAGTCTTATGCCTTTGTTTAAAATTACCATTTTTATACATTTTGAATGTAACAGGTTCACATAAGATTGCAGACTTTCAGATGATTTCCAGCCATTGTTCTACACCCTAGAAGATTTCAACATCCTCAGCACAGAGTCTCAATACCTATCAAATCAATTGTTTGGACTGATTTTGCAGTTTATTCTTACATGCTGCTGCAGCTTCAATGATTTTTTCTGCAAAATAAAGTTGCAGAGTTCCTTCTAAATTCACCATTACTCTACCTAATGTAAATATTATTTACCCTAACATCTTGTGGAAGTAATTTATACAAAAATCATTACTAAATGCTAATAACATCACAGACTTTGTTGTGTAGCATCTGAAGATCTGTCTTGCTAAACCTACCTCCTGGCAAAATGCAAAACATAGATACCTGGAACCTGGCCAGGCCAGAAGAGTGCAGCTCAGCACCCTGGAGGACAGAACAACCTCTGTCTTAACCCCAGGCTCTGAGCTATGTGAGTTACCCTGTGAAAGACCTCTGTCCTGTAAAACACAGTGTGATCTGCCTGCTCAGAACACAGGTTTGTTATGAATAAAACCTTTGGTGTTCTGCTCTTTTCACCCAGTCTCCTTTGACTAAAAAGTCCTACTTCACACCTTATGWGAATTTGCAGAATAGATGAAAATAACTCATTTTTTGTATGCTTGTCTTGAATTGTGCTTCTCTCTCCAAGGTCTAACAATAGGCATATAAAAGCTTGTGAATCTAGGAAAGAGAATTTAATGGAGATTTCCCTTAGATGGAACCCATAGAGTTCCCTCAAAAGAGAAAAAAGCTATTGAACATAAAATGGGGTAAAAATCACCAAACTTCATTTTCTCTCAGCATACTGTTTATGCAATAACACGGCTCATACACTCCACAATGTGCAGCACTGAATTAATTTTTAGCCTGTTTCCAACCAGTATGAAAAGAATGATTTTGGTGGCCTACATCCAAAGACAGAGCAGTGGATCACTGTTCATATTACTCAGTGATTGCATATAATTTGGCATCACTGAAACAATCGCAGCTCTGAAAAGGTTGAGCTCTRGGTTATTATGAAGGCTAAATTAACTCTCATCACTTGAGTGAATGATCCATTCACACCAAGGTCAAAATCAGTAGTTGAGCAACACAGGCAAGATGACACTATAGCTGACTGACCTGTAGTTGCATATGGATAAGACTTTATTATTCTCTCAGAAAACTTGAATATTATTGAAAACATTAAATTAGTTACTTACTGTAGAAAAAATTAAAATCACTGTGGAAAAAGTAAAATCCAACCTGTCTTTACCCTGCTCACTTTGCTCCTTGGATTCAAATAAAAGTACAAGTGCTATCAGTGAGTGACTGAAGTTGCTGAGGCAGGAATGAAAGTTCAGGAGGAAAGTGAGGTGAGGCTTTTCTTGGTTTCCTCTTGAAAACTCTTAAACTAGCCTGTAGATTAGGCACTTGAGTGCACTAGCAAGACAAGAGAACAGAGAAGAAAGGAGGTTAGCAGGTGCTAAAGAGAAACTAGGGTCTCCCAGAGAATACAATTTTCCTTTTTCTGGAGGAAAAAGGGTTTTCTTTTTATTGATTTTTCTTTCCTTCTCTATCCCCAATTTGAGCAGATCAAATATGAAACCTCCATGTTGTAGAATAGTCTGACAGTTTTTTCTGAATGGCAATTAATAGTTATAATAAAAAACTTCTATCAGAACAAAACTTTTTTTTTTAGATAGTCACCCAAAAAGACAAAATCTTTCAACTTTTCAATCTCTAAGTTTTAAATCAATATTAATCTCTGCATCCATCCTCACAGTTCTAAGTTAAGGTCTGATCCTCTATGGCTCACATTGTCCAGGCAGTCCATATTTCAGACATTGCTGTGTGACTTCATTACATCCCATCATTGGCAGCAGTGGCTGAACTACAGGAAGACACCAGGGTGTATCACAGGATACACAGTCCAGCAGAGACTAGGTTCCACTGGRGTGGTGTAGGAAATAAAAATAACTAACTGCAGTTTCCAGTGTAAGCCCAAGGGAACCAACAGCATGAACTGTAGAGCTACTTGATCACTGGAACCTCTGCCTTATGCCACACTACAGCAATGACTCAGCCAAAAGCAGCTGCTATTTTTGATTGAAAATATATGGTTTTGTTTACTTTTCTTGACAGGAAGTTTACCCAAAGYATTGTTTTCCCACAGAAAATGTTAATGCCTTTCAGGCTTTCTCCATTTGTTTGTTTGGGTTTTTTTTGAGGAAAAAAATTTGACTAATTATTTTTGATTATCCARACTTCCTGCTCCTCTCAGAAGCCTAGGTTGCATGTCAGGCAATTCTATCTACACCTCAGTACATGCTTGCTCTGGCTCCTAAACCTAGGTGGCTTTGGTTAAACTGGATCCTCAAACTTACTAAGTTATTTAATTTCCACTGTGTGAGGATATTTCAAATTATAAAATTGTCTTTACATTCTGAGATTTCTAATTCAGCTTCAACAAACAATCTTTCTATCATCTTTGCATACAATTATACAATACTTCAGTGAGCCTCAAGGGGAGAGAGAAAAGAATACAGACAATAACTATGCTTTGAACCATTAGCAAATGGTTATGAGAGAACAGAATGGACAACAAGCATACTGATTATTCCTTGAGTTCTCCTCAATGCTGTCTAATTGACTGTGACCTCAGGATTGACAGAGCTTCTCCTATTAGATGTAACAGACAATGTGATTGGGACAGGAAGCCTAAGGTTCGTAGAATTATTTGCTTCATGTCTTTCAAATCAGTAGATAGGCAAGGACATAACCACTCAATCTGACATGTTCTTCATAAAACACAGGACATTGAAAAGTCATATAACTGCTGTTTATACTGCCTGATTCTTATTGTCACAAATTTTAGGTAACATTGTCGAATTACTTCAGTACTTTGCAATCTGTTGATGAATGTTGAAGAAACCGACATTTAGAATAATCTTCATTTGGCTAAGAACAGTGATTAAAGAACACAATGATTTAGGATGAAAAGTTCCCCTGCTTTGAATGGTTACCCTCAGTAATGATTCTCAGTAGAACAACTGCTGAGAAGATGTGGCATCATGGAGAAGAATTGGGATTCACATCTTCCACAGGGATAGAATCCTTCATAGAATCCTTCGGGTAATAGCACTGTTTAGAACTATTTTTAGAACTTCTCTAGTAGGTGTGTTAGAAATACTAGTTATTATTGAAGGAAAGGAAACCAATGCAGAACAAATGGAGTCAAACAGAGTCAACCCATTCTTCTATTTTCTATACCGCAATCTTTCTCTATAATCTTACTCTCTATAAAGGTGTTTGACATCATCAGAGGAAAGATGCTATAAAAATGAAAGTATTTCCATTGTTTTAAAGTGATAGGTGTTTCTAAAGCATCATAAGCCTGAAGTACTAATCTGTGAAAAAGCTCTGTGTACCAGAACAATTCCTATTTTGCTGAGACACAAGTCAAACCATTTGAGCACATAGGCACAGCTGGTCACCATTCAAAATAAGGAACAGTTGCTTCCATCAGTTGTGTGCACATCTGAAGCATGCATGTAAAGGAATCTTTGTTGATAAATGATTCCCCAGTAAGGAGATGTTTTCTCCAGATGTATTCATACTACTTTAATCACAGTATTTTCCAACTCATTTATGCAAAGTATTTCTGGTCTACCAACTTYTAAATGAGAAGTTCCTTGAACACTACATTTTTAAAATAAGATATTAAGGGTCTCTACACGATTTGAAATTAACTCATTGCACTGGTGACACCAGATGTGTAATTAGAAATGGAGTATTTCTTTCCAAGAAGGGCTAGTTACAACATTAAGAGCTCTGGCCAGGAGTTAGGAGATTTGCTTTCACAAAAGTTCTGAAGTTGTCGTTTAAATAGTCACAGAATTTTCAAGTTCTCATCTGTAAAATAGGGATAATAGCAATTTCCTCTCCAAAGGAGCCCATATGGGGGCAAATAAATATATTTGTTATATTTAGAAATATTAGGGGATATCAAGATATACAGTAGGAAAGCTTTTCCTGTGGAAACCAAAACCTATAAAAAGTCTGTGTAAAATTCAATAGACAGTTTCTGTTCGAACAGTTTGGGCTCAAAGAAAAGCATATGATTCAGGCTCCCATTCAGTTTTCTCTCCCAAGAGATCTTGGCCATTGTCTCACCAGCCTTTAGAAAGCGACCTAACTACTGAGACATTCTTCAATTCCACTTTGATGCTACCACACATTGTATAAAATATTTAAATACTCAGTGACCTCATCCTTCTGCCCCAAATCAAAGTGAAATTTTCATCTATACAGACTGCTTCGTAGCATTTGGAGAACTGACCAATAGTATGTTTAAGTTTGTATAAGTCCCCAATATATGCAGAAATCTTTAAGATAGGAAAGAATGAGAATTACTGCCTAGGCTTGTTCCTTGTATGTTAACAGTTCCTTCTCCTCCTGATCATTCACATCCCCAGAACATTTTATTTCATAGTTCACTTTTTAAAGTARGATATGAATAGAGAGATATCTAGCGGACTATGGATTATTATGTGTCCAGATGATATTTAATTCCTATAAGCCATCCTTAGGATGTTAGTTTACATTCACCATTATGAGCATCTCTCTCTCCCCACCACCATTTCTCCTATTGCTTTAACTACACATTTCTGTTTATCTCACAGCTCCTCTCAGCAGCTCAACAATGAAAAAGTCCTCCTGCATTGTTCACCTGACAAACTTTGCCTTAGAAATAAGACACAAACATTTAGGAATAAAGTTACCCAAAATTCTATAAATCCAGAACATGAAGATTATTGTGCCCATAATTGCTGCGTTCTGAATTACAAGAAGGTTTAATTTTCTAAACTTCRGTTCTTTTCAGATGCTTAATCATTGATTCAAAAGCGCATATCCCATGTCCTAATGCTTTGACAGGTCTTCATTTCTTACACAGCAGACAGTTGTGAACATAAAGATAGAAGCAATAAAGAAGCAAGCACGGTAGTGACTGCATCTTGGAATTTGACTTCTGAATCTTTCCTGAAAGCCAGGTGGGTAACTTGCTGATTACAGAAGAAAAAATACACTCTGAAGGATATTTTCAGAAGTACTTTGAGATTTGGARTTCAATCCTGTAATACTTGTTTCCCCAATTTTTTAAATCCTTTCAGTTCAGAAACCCTCTAATGAAGGGAATTTAACAAGCTACAGGCTCCTACATAATGCAGAGTACTCAGAACAGGAGAGATTATTTCAAGTAGCAAAACACTGTTCATTAGGGAAATGATCATATTTGCAAATCTTCTGAGCTCCATCTCCATGAGCTCATCATTTATKTGTTTCCATAGAGTTTTCATCCATTCCTTAATACTTGTCTATAAAACTTAGAAAATAAATGAACAGCTACTACTACATTGTAAGGAATGTCCATGGTTTCCTACTCATCAAGCAGGTGAATATTTTTGAATATGTATGGTRTACAAATGCAACAATGTAAGTTTCAACGTCAAAAGCCTACTGATGTGGAAAAGTAATCTAAGGATTTTTATCCTTTGTGCTAGAATCCTGTTTGTTGCAGGGAAGGAATCCTTAACTTCATGATTTGATTTTTTGCTTGTTTTCAAAGTTTAAAACACCTTTTAAAGTATTAAAATTCCACAACTAGGAATCAGTTTATATCTCATTCAAAGTCTTTTCAGTAGCATTAATTGATGAGAGGTGTGCAAGTAATAAAAGAGAAAAAACTAAATTTCAAACCTGAGATAAGTAAGTATATCACTCTTACAGTCAAAAATGTATTGGCTGAATTTGTCTCAAGATTCTAAAAGGAAATTCAATTAAKATACTCAGGGAAACTGAAAGCAAAAGTATACATTATTTACCTGCTTTAGTATAAGCAATGATTCCAAATAAAACTGGACCTTTTAATGAAATTAATATTAATGGGAAAAAAAAATCCCTCAAATTCCCTCTTGAACTTCTCGGGGAAAAAAATCACCTGAAACATGTATTCAGTAAACAATGTTGCATTACTGCTACCCTAAGTAACTCAGTGTGTGAGTGCTCTAGACCACTATGATGTAAGAGTACTGACTTTATTTCTGAGGAATTATTCCACTGCGCAAACATCTCTAGTAGACACCTGAAAATTATGTACAACCACAATTTTAACTATCTCCCACACCTAATCAATAGACTAGAATGTAAATGAAAAAATGTCCCCCTAACATGCAGAAACATATAGTTTTGCTTTGGGGCTAATGATTCATTGAATTCAAAGCTTCAAGTAAACCACAAGTAYCAAAAATTCTCATTAACAAAAACCAGTTAGCTGCAACACTCCCRTTTACAGGGTCTGCAATTCAGTTGCAATGGCAAAATCACTATGGTACAAGATACTAAAATCAATAGAATGTACTTAGAAATAAGCTTAACAAAAAAAAAAGTTTTGAGTTCCGTAAAATGAGTTCAAGCTTAAATCAACTTATATCTAAAAAACTGARCAATGTTTTGCTCATGTAAAAATAAAGAAATAAATAAAAATCAGGAAGATCTTTTGCTTCCTAATCTTGTCAGGCACTCTGTTTCATCAGAGCAGAAGGAGCTTTTCCTATTCTTCCACAACAATAACTTCATCTCTGAGGTAACTGCACACTCATGGACATTAAAATAAATTTTATACTCTTTTGGAGACTGAATGGCTTGTGTACAGCTGCAATTACCTCTGAGGAAAAGCTGATGAAAAGAAAAATCTGCGATGACCACTGAAAGGGACTCCTGTCATTCTGAACAAATGCAAGTAAAGCTGGATGCCAGATTAGTGACTTAATCATAAAATATAAATCAATAGACAGGATTCTGCTATAATCCATCCAAGGCCAGGTTTTCATAGTTCTTATGTTATAAAATAGAACTGCTGCAAAGGTTATTCTTCTAGGGGATTACTAAATGGCTAAAGAAATATAGAGGGAAACGAAAGACAGTTGTATAATTTCCTGAAAGACACTATGACAAACTTATCCCCACCAGGAACCATCTTATCCATCTGAATCCATAATAATGTGCATTTAGGTTTGGAACTCCTCCAACTTCAAAYTGTTTTGCCGAATTTCTTAAAAAGTAGTGAAAAAAAAATCTTTGTTTCCACCTTGACGACCTCTGAACCACATTTCAGCCTCAAGCACTTTTTAAAGCCATGCACAACACTTCAGAATAGAAAAAAATGACAGAMTCCATACTCCAGCAGTGCCTGTAAATACCATTGCAATAATGTTATCATTCACTGTCAGATATTGGAAAGGTACAAATTGAGGCAGACACTGTGGCTTCACATGGTACTATGCAAGGCTTTTTCTTTTCACTACTCTTCATTGGTTATTAGTGCAGACACCATTAATGCATTTCCATTCAAAGGAGGATAATGAACTATTAGTGCTTTTTTCTGCAAAGTGAGTTAAACTAAGTCTGAAGTCTAAGTTCATCATTTTGTACAGTTCACAAACAGWATAATTTCCGATTGTTTCTTAGTCTACTTGAACAGAGTGTTCATCAGTTCTGAAACCTTGAGCAAAAACTCAAACAGCATTATTTCAAAGTTCCTTCTTCAAATACTCATTCAGCATATACGCTAAGCATGAGGCATACCCCAGAGCCTGTTTTAGTTATGACCTATCCCCATAACTCTCAGGTGTTTCCTGACCCTGACCAGTCAAGAACTGAGCTGCAGGTCTGGGAATAAAGCAAGACACTTGTAGCAATACATGATAGCAACATGCCACTGGAAAATTGAATACTCTGCTGTCAGCTAAAGCCTACTACACAATACTCAATCTACACATTTTTCTTTTTTTCTTTTTTTAATCACAGCTTATGTCTGTATTGCTTTGTTGCTGATAAGCCATGTTTCTGTGGCTTTAGCACAGAACACCTTAGAACTCATGTAAAGCTTGCTTAACTAGGTTCATTAAAYTGTACAGGCACTAATTGTATTTATTTCTTTGAAATACCAAGATGAAGAGTATAGAGTCAGACCATTAACTTTATTTCCTCATTTTGTTCAATAAAAAATGACAATTCTGCCCTGAAAATTGAATTTTAAAGATTTGTCTGTGTTCCCCCATYGAGATTTTTATGCTCTAAATCAGTATTAGTGTAAATGAACTACAGTTCCAAAAATACATTTACAGACTTGTGGGAATCCTTCAACAGTCAGTCCATGTCTTCAGGGTTCCTCTGTATAACAAGGTGCCTCTGGTCTATGCCACTGCCTGTGACCCTACAGAATTGCTGCCTAGAGACCATCATTGTGGTGAGCTAGATTCCACACCTGGTGGCCCCCATCACCATGAAATCACCCTTAACATATAAAAAATCTTAACATTTAGAAAGCAGTGTATTTGCTATTAGAGAAGTATCAGCAAATTAACTAAGACTATTCTATTTTTTTTCTATTACCTAGCCAATAGATTTACATTTTTAGAGAATTTTACACATTAAAACATACCCTGAACATTTATTCAAACTAAACATTTCCCTTTGCTTCAAGGATTTCCTGTAGTTCCTATAGTCCCTATAGTCTAAACGTGGATGCTGAAGGAAATATTGACTCCCCTCACTTTACTTTTAGAAGTGTTAACAGAGAAGGCAGAGCCTTTTTGTATTCAAAACGTAAACACTAATGTGTTAACAAGTAACATATCACTTCGCTGAATTACTAATAAATTCTATACAAACAGGAAATAAATACATTCAATCCAGCTGTTGGAATGGGACAGAAAGAGCTTCAACTCACATTKCATCACATCTCCAAATCTGGGTTTCATATACACAGACAAACTTTGCRTGAACCCATGAAGAAAAGTAATGCACACAATTATTTTGTGTCTTGATTGGTATGCAGTGGCACCCAGAGAATTTGACAGGATCACAGCTTCACTTGGGTTCTGAAGTACAGTGGGACATGGACCCACTGGAACTTGACATTGCTCCTTATCACCTACCCTTACAYTGAAACAGGAAAAAAATTCTTATGGACCGATAATTTTACCAGAAAGTGCAATCAAGCCTTATATGCAAAGTGGTGTAAGACAGTGATTGATTCACATTACTTGTGTGCAGAAGCAGTAACACTTTCTGTACTGACCTTCGTCTCATCCTGCTGTGTCTTCCCCTAAGATGCCTGTGGAGGTCAGTAATGCATAAAGCTAATAGGGGCCTGGGAGTGCCAGGCCCCTGCAWKKWWTKRWKRWKGRWTTTTTTTTCTCTGCAAGCAAAGGTTTTCTCACTSTCAACACATCGCAAAAAATCACTGAAATTGTCAACTACACCATTATAAACAAATGTATAAGCATATATGTATTTAGACATATACATATACTCTCTCATACACACTTCTCAAATCATGAAGCCTGCAAATGAATATAAAAGCAACGCAAAGCAGATCATTTCTCATCTGGACAGCTCTCTATCCAGTCTAACCACAGAAGTGGCAGACAAGTGGGAATATTTCAAATATAGTAAGGGATAAGAGGAAGACAGGTTTACAGAATTATAAACATTAAGTAACTTCTTTGAAATAAATCTGGTTTTGGGGGTCCCAAGTGTTCTTTTCATTTGTTCATTTGTTTAATTAGAGGTTAATAGCTGTATTTAGCCCTATGGAAACAAACTTCTAGTACCTAATTATATTACACAAGCTGTTAGGGTGAAATTTGAGAAAGTTATCCTTCTTCTGAATATTTTCTTCTCTCCTACTCACATAGCAAATTGCCGTTCTCAGTGTTCTACACACAAAGTTCTATCCACTTTGCTGCTTAACAGTGCAATGAATAAAAGCATTGCTGATCTAACCAGTCAAATGAGATTCTTTCAGGTAAAAACACAGCAAATGAATTTGTATATTTAGCACTGGAAGACAGATGTAAGGCAGCAACAAAAAAAAAGTGAACTATAGCCATAACAAAAATTAATATAATTTTATGTTGGTTTGTTATAAATAAAATGCTAAACACCACCTTTGTTCTCCAAGTGTACATACATAATTTTATGTTGTGAGTTTGTCATTCAAAAGCACCCAGACTAGGCTGCAAAAGTTTTCTATGCACAAATTTGAACAAGCAACTCTCATTCTCAGTTACTTAATCTGTAAATGGATATTTAAGCTAATATTCAGCAAAATATTCTAGCATCTTATATAAAGCCAATTAGCTAAGCTGATGTGAAAATCTAGCTAGAAAGAGTAAGAGAATATCTAGTTAAGCATCTGAAGTGGATAGAACCCGTCCTGTCATAGTGGGCATACCCAAATAGGTCAGATGAACTTCACCTGAAAAGTCCTCATTTCTCTCCATTGACTACAAACACAGGCTACACTAACTAGTTCAGGTGTCAACAGCCATCCTCAATGCAAGCCTGCCAATTTATAAAAAGGTTACAAACCCTCTTGTTCATAAGCCTGCAATCAGAACTTATTTTAGAATCATTTCAATGTTTCATCAACTGAATTTTCAAAGAATACAGGTGGAGTCTTCATTTAGTTCCTGATCATGGAAAAAAAACAAATCCTCTTTTAAATAATTTATCAGCTGCTTTTGTTTGAGACTTCTGAATATTCTTCAATGCAGAGACCATGATACTGGACATTAAAAATGCAATGTACTCAGGAAAGCTACATTTTCTCCAAAATTTATGTCTCATTGGGAAAAGCTAATTTTGTTATGTTTTTCATTGTCACAATATGGAATACTCAAATATATACCTTGATAAATAATGTTGATGCAGTTTTTGTTTTGACTGTAAACTCTGACTAGTACTCCAAGATATTGACAGTGATACATATATCATAGCAGTTCATAAAATCATGATTATTAATGTATCCATATTCTAGAAAATACTAGAGTATCAAGCCTAAAGGTGGCTTTTGTTTTTAAAAAAATCTGTTTCTAAACCCTGGTTGTTTAACCTGAAATTATTTATTGAATTAGGATTCCTTAGAGATTAAGCAGGTAATCCATGGAGACTGTTCCCCAACTTTTCCTTAGCTGCCATTCATTAAACATGTTCAATCTCATGAACTATGAGGCATTTCACTTTTAAGCACTCATTTCCTCTAAACTTACCTAAAATTTCACTAGACTCAGTAAGTACTGCCCTGAAATACTGTCCACATATATTGAAAACATTCCCAATGGAGAAGAATAAAATATTTAAAATCTATATTTGATCTGACAACAGCATTATCATGTTTAAATTAGAAACAGATTAGACAAAATTGAAGATAAAGAGGACACAAGCATCACTCCTATTTTGGTGGGGTGGGCTTTAAATTATCAGATTCATTCAGAATACATTASGCAGAAACACTGAACTGTTATCTTTAGACAGCCTTTTCTAACAGTTTACAATTTCTCAGTTCAGTGAAGCTTGCCACCAGCTTGTTATCAGAACAAAAAATGAAAAATCATTTGGTTCAGAGCACAGAACTGATCTCACCTCCAAAAGTACATGTTTTCTTCCGAAAACCAACACTTCTTTGGACTGTAGAGGAATTGCTTCTTGCTTTACAGTGAAGTCAATCTTTTGAAGATTCTTCCACGGTTTCAGGTAATTCCTAACCACATTACAAGTAGATATTGTTTGTCAGTTTGCAAAGCAAACAACCCCCACACACAAACAAACATACTTTCATTCTCCCTTTTCCCCGGCTTTTTCCCTTTTATTTGAAAAATATTAGTTGACTTTGTGTAATTCCTTCCCTATTGTTCTTATGCAGTGAAAAAGATGGACTCATTACTCAGAGTACTTTTCAAAGTGCAGATTATGGAAAAGATTAAAGTTTCTTTACAATATCCTGCATTTGCTAGTTAGAACATGTTTATATATATTGAATTTGAAAATAATCCTCAGCAAGCCAAAAAACATCACAGTGATGCAACTCATGATGAAAGAGTTTGATAAATACATTATTTTGACCCACACATAATCAAGGCACAAAAATGCAAATAGTGACAACTGAATGTATTAATAAGTCCCAAACATATTAAGCTCTTTTGCTTAACCTGCTTAGCTCTTAACAAAGGTGTGCTCAAACTCAGCCTGGTCAAAAAAAATAAAGCCATATTCCTTACACTGACGTTARACATCCCAAAGGCTCATCTGCTCTACAAGCTACACCTGCTGCTGACAAAAAGGTGAGCCACAAGTGTGGCTTGGACTTGCTCACAACAGTATAATTAGACACTAGTTTAAAGGCAAAGATGCACAAAGATAAATGCTTTTTCTTGTTGTTTTGAAAAATGTACATGGGACTTTTGCAAACATTTGTATTTACTCTGAATCTCATTCTACTTAATTCCACAATTCTGTGACACAGCTGAACCTCATTACCTCCTTGCAAGTTATATTGCTCAGAAAGTTTTCTATCACTATTTGAAGAAAGTGGCTAGAAGTTTAATAAACACTAGCAATCCTCTGACAATGCATAAATAAGAACACAGTGAAATACTTGTCTATAAATTGTACTTTAAATGGATATCTCCATGCAGGTGAAGTTTAATTTTCAGATGCATTAAGAGGCATGACAGATTAGAATTGAATAGTAAAGAAATTATGGGAAGATTTCCCATTTTCATAGGCAGTTTGAGTCTTTATATTTCCTGCAAGTGGTGCTAGGGGAAAAAAAGCTACAGAAACACATTTAATCATTTGGAAAAGTCAGGTTGATAGCAAAGCTCTGATTCATAAAGAACCAGTGTTTTCCACACTAAGAGCCAAACATTTTAATGGTGCTATTTTTACTGCTTCAATTTTTGGTCTACCAACATTTCTGTAATTAATACATTAAAGAGCATGGCTCAAATTTTCAATTAGCATGTGCCATCCCCGCACCATTTCTGCACCTACTGCACCTAGTTCAAGTAATAATCCTATTCAGGTGTCAGTGCAGCAAAAACAGAGGCAGGAACTTGATGCCTGATGGCAAGAAATTTGGATGGGCATTTGAGAGGATGGGTACAGCACTGTGATCCACATCTATCTTTTAGAAGAGTCCACAATTACTACTAATTTCAAAAAGTTCCTCTCCCAAAGAATGGATCAAAAGTCTGCAAAACACTTCTATTTTCTCATGGCTAAAAGCATGGAAGGGACTTAAAGAGATCATTTAATCCATCCTTCTCAATATAAATATATATATATATATATATATATATATATATACACATATGTACACGTAAAGAGGAGGATTACATACATACACATATATATGTATATTTGTGCTTATGTATGTATAGATAAAAACATATATTAAATAGAAACTAGAGAAGCTGGACTAAACCTGAGCTTTTTCTTTAAAATTCCAGGTCCATTTTTAAGTTAAATTCACCGATTAACTTTAAAAAGCTGATGGTCAACTAGATTTGAAACAACTATTAGAATTTTTTCTGCTTTGAAAATTCAAAAACTTATGTAGACTATTGGTTCTACTAAAAAAAAAAAAAAGAAACATGATGAACAGGAGATTTTAAACAAGACAACAAAATTACATCATTATTTATATTTCATTAATAGGTATAAGAAATTAAAGCAAAGGAACCTCTGCAAAAATGGAAATTCTGTTCTTTAGAGTACAATAAGTTTCATGAACATTTTAGAACCTCAGAATTTTAATAAAATTCAGCTTCCCTTTGGTAAGAAATTGCTCACAGAGCAGAAACTGCTTCACACATCCACTTTTATCATCAAACCTTTAAGCACCACTCTTTGTTAAAATGTTGTTCCAGAACATAAACAGTGACCAAGTTCCTCTTCCTCATAGCTACTTTTCTTGTTTCTTCCAGGGTATCCATCTGACCTACATAATTCTAAATGAGCACCCAAAAGTGAAAAAGCAGTGGAGGCAAAGATTAAATTCAAGAAACAAAAGACATCCTTAAAACTAAATCATGTGCCAAGCCCAAGATATTGCACTGATGGTAATGACAATTATAACTTGTCAGTTAGCAGCAGGTTTCCTGTCTGCTCCCTGAAACAAGTTAATAGGAAATGACTGCTTGGATGCATGTTTCTCAAGTATTATAATTTCTGTTTCATGCATCACACTAACATCAAAAATTCAAAATACCTATTGTCATCAGCTAGACACAAAACATTGCACTTGTTATAAGTCACATCCTCCAACATGTTGATTGTACTTACAGGACTTGTTAGTGAGATGGACTGTGATTCAGATCCTTATGACCATCAGTGTCACTCAGAGTTCAAAAACAATGCAATATTAAGTGCAACTTGGTCCTTAGTTTCCTTTTCAGTATTATACAGTGTAACCAACTTACAGTTAATCTATTTTTACCTATGTAAACTGTGATATTTTGATATATTTAATTATAGATGTTTGTTTCCATCTCATATAAAAAAACCTGCAAAAGGAAGAAATTGCATAAAGATTTTTGCATGTCATGCAACTCTGGAAAAAAAATACTCTTGCACAAAAACTTGTGTTAACATTAAATTTCTAATAAAAGGGATTCACTGTTCTCTCAGTTTGAGACAACGTTTTCAGAGAAAAATGTTACAGAGTAAATGTTTCCTCTGAAGTGAAAAAAATGATAATTTTTCCCCACCAATATGAAATAGATGTTTGGGCAAAAGTGAAGAGAAAAAATTAGTTTTTTTAACAAAACAAGGTGCCTGCAGGACACAGGAAAAAAATGAGTAACTGTTGGATAATTARAGCTCCCAGAATGCACGTGGCCTCCTCCCCCCACAGCTGCTCGGCACATGGTGTGGAGAAAGATGGCGTGGCTCTTGTCCCAGGAAAAAAAAAAAAAAAAGAAACAAAAGAAAAAAAAAGTTCATGTGGCCACTCAGGAAACAGTGGAAACCTGCTGGTAGTCCTTGTTTCATTGTGGATGAAACAGAGCGCTCGATGCACTTTTCTGTCGCTGGCTTGGCTTCTTCTGGMGTCYGGGAYGAGATGGAGCGGCGTGKCYTGTCTCTGCCAGCTGCTGGCTGATCAGTGCTTGTCTCCCGGTTTTTCGGACTGACGTGCTGCCGAATTGCTCCAGAAAAAAAAAATCACATGAGTCGTAGAGMGGGTGGCRGTCCAGGGAGAGCTGTTTGYCCAAGCTAACAAACCCGAGCTAGCTAAGSAGCAGCAATGTAACTCCTGCAACCAACAAGGTGAACTCTTGTAGCCACTGCTGAGCTACCAACAACAACTTTTAACTGCCCGCGCTGTCTTTCTAGCTGCTGCTGCCACTTCTTCCAGGTCAGATTTAAAGGCACAGACACCTTTTGGGCATACAAGCACATGGAATATAGGAATAGAGTGTTATMATAAAATCAACCCAAGACAACTGTAGTTTATGAAACACTTTTGTCCTCTGTGGATTCAACCTCACAGCTTATGGAGAAGGAAATTRTTGTGGATACATAGCTCAGCTGTACTTGCACATCTGGAAGCAGAAACAGTAGCAGCTGTCCTGATGAGAAATAGTTAGCAAGAAAGCAAACATTCAACTAATAATCACAAAGAAACAACCAGTTCTTGAGAAATATCTGGACTGGACTATTTGACACTGAATGCTCAGTAAAGCCGGCACTGTAAAGCCAAAGACTGCCTGTACAAAATGCACAAGTGAAAGTACAAGGCAAATTTATGAACCAGCTTTGCAGAGAGTCCATCTAGCTGCAGATTTCAGTGGGTACTAGAAAGGCACTCTCAACTGGGCAAGTGAACCAGAAGAAGTTAAAAAGAAGCTGGCCAATATAATTCAAAGAATATTTGCTGGTGGCTGATGGAAATGACTGGATGCATTCATAAAACAAGAGAGGCAGAGGTTAAGGAGAGCAGAATATTACAGTTCACAAGGAACAGATAGGAAAAGTCCTCACATTCTCTCATGAGATATCAAGATGGCATAAGTCATTGGATAGGGGTGACTAAGCTGGGAAAACAGCTACATTTAA
>NW_026623262.1:563216-652388 GCF_030028575.1 Malurus melanocephalus
AAAAAAAGGATCAAGAAAGGAAAAGTAGCAAAAGTAAGAATAACTGAAAAGGGTCTTTTCCAAAGTATTTGACAATTTTTCTATGGATGATGCGGAATCATATCTGGTTTTGATTAGCCCTCCCATAATATCACAGAAATTGCCATTGACATCAAGTCCAAAGAAGGTTTAAAAGTAATTTCATTGCTGTTATGAAAAAGCTGTACTTCAAATAAAGGAGTGGGTTTAAATATTGTCTCAGTTTTTTCATTCAGATACTGAAGAAAACGCTTGATAGCTTTGAACAGCCCATCTACAATCATGTGTTCTATGTATTCAGTGTAGAGTTTCCATTCATCAGAAAGGGGATCTGCAAATACTGATTGTCCTGGAAAGAGTAATTTAGAGAATCAGTAACAGGGGTTTAGAATTGCTCTTCCCAGTGTGTATTTCTTATTCCAGCTAACTGAGTCCAGGACTAAAGAAACTCTCACTTTGATGAAGAAAAGCATTCCCACTATTTACAACATAATTACCTTTTCATTGTAACTTTTACAAGTACATCTGGAACTAGTTACTAAAAACTATTTCCTTTTGGAGTTAGATTTGCATCAGCAAGTACAAATGTTTGAAAATAGTTTTAGCTTTTATTTAATCCTTGATTTCCTAAAAGTATTTACACCTATTTAGTGACAATAGCTACTCCCAGAACRAAATATTTACTGGGTCTACTATCATGTAGATCAGGTAAATCTTTTCTACTGTCTCTTGAATCATACCTCATAGGGTTGCTTTTTGTTTTTTTAAGTCAATAGATAGCAGAAAACATTTCTGCCATTTTTTTCTTGATAAAAAAGTGTTTGACTCACTGCATACAACATCCAACTTCACATTAGGCTTCAATATTCTGATTCTCTCATTCACATTTTAAGCAAGCTCTCCCTGCCTGTTCATTATGGTCACAGAGATCTGCACTCTGCCAAGTCAGAGGCAGTCATCAGTTGTTTATCAGAACTCTGCAATTCATGTATTCTACTTGGCTTTGCAGCATGGTCTTTCACAGCCTCTGACACAGTTTTTTAACTAGTTAAATTTGCAGTATAAGAAGATTAAGAAAAGCTCCAATTCCTTCTAAGGTTATCAGAAATACCTTTAAACAGATTACTTCCTTTTTTGTTCAGTCTGTTCTGTACCAAACCCAAATTTACCTGTCRTGCTGCGATAAACCATTAATTTTTTCACTTGAGAGGAAAGATTGACAATCAAATATGCTCAGTCTTGTAGTTTTAAAAAGACCTAATACCAGGTTCTCAGTGTATTTGACGTTATTATATATCAGCTGAGTCCCYTTCTATTTATACATTATACATGTATGTATCCTGTTTATACATTAGTAGACAACCTAGCTTTCAATGTAAACAAAAAGTTTTAGGCTGGGATAGCCTAAAAAACTTTATATTTCTCACTCTCTCTAAGAGGCATGACTGGATAAGAACAGGACATATTTCGCTTACTGCAGCTCCTCCTCCGTCTATCATAGCTTCTGTGTGGAATACTCAGATTTTGGTTCACTGACAATGCAACCAAACTGGGACAAATCTGAATGTGTACACCACTCTGTTTCAAAATTTGATTTTATCAGCTTGTTTGTATTACATAACAACCTGTTTAGACCCTAGGAAAGTCTATTTTACTGGTTGTCCATATATAAACKAGAATATTTTAACTAAAATCAATCCAACATCACAACTTTGATAAAAAAGGCTCAAGCTCACTTTTACAGAGAAACCCAATATGTCTCTGCCTGGTACATGAGATGTCATTTCCATCAGCAGGAAGAAGCCCCAGCAGATAACCTTTTTCTTTGTTTCTACAAGGGAGGCTGACACTCACCATGTTCACCCCAGTTATTACAGCAGTTTTGTAAAATTAAGCTCTGAGAACTGGACTGAAATCAACAATGGATTTTGTTTCAGTCCCTGAAAAGCATTCTGCTCAACCTAATAAGGAAACTTCCATCATCCTTTACTAGGCTTATAAACCACCTCTGTTTGATTTCATAAATTTCCTGATTGGAGGAACAAGTTCTATCCATGYATTTAATAAATGAATGCATTAGAGCTCAGCCTTTTGAACTAAAAAAAATGTATATKTACACTCAATAAAACTACAATGTATGATTAACTACAAACTCCAGAGTAACAACCATCTAAGTGGCATTTCTCTGATACTAAACCACTAATGCTTCTCAGGGAACACAAGTAGCACAAACACAAAATCCTGCTACACTCTTTTGCATCCTGAACTAAAAATTCATGACATCTGATACATAATTTGTGCTGATGTCTAGAATGAAAAAGARCTTCCACCATAAAATAAATAATTGCTGAAACAGTCAAAAGAAATCCTTACCATCATGAAGTAAATTTACTGCTGGGCAACTTCATGACTAAAATCACTTAATACAATCCAAATTTCAGAGAATTATTACACCAAGTGACTGGATACCAGTCTGATGTCACCCCATTCACTGTAACCCTTTGTGCCCAAACTGGGCCAGTTGCTCACCCACWGCATGACATTTTTATCCACCCTTGTGCTGAACATTTTGCCCAGAAGTATCCWATGAAAGAGAATATTAAAAGCTTCACTCAAATCCAGAAACATTACATCAACTGGCTTGCTAAGGTGAACTAGGTGGGTTACCTTGTCATAAAAAGAAAACACATTTGATAAGCAGGACTTTCCTCTCACAAAGCTGTGCTGGCTGTGACCAATGACTGCAATGGCACTTTCAGGTGTCTTTCAATATCTCCTAGAATAATTTTCTCCACACCTTTACCAGGCACTGAAGTGACATTGACAGGCCTGTAGTTTCCAGGGTCCCCCTTCTTGCCCTTCTTGAAAACCRAAACAATGTTCACCAGCTTCCAGTTAGCTTGGGCCGATCCAGATTCCCAAGATTGCTCAAAAACAGTGTGGTTTGTCACCATGCACATATGAACGATTATTTTAAAAAGACCATTGTGAAATCTTATTTCTGCTGTAGCTACCCAAATAGTCTATTGCTCCTTTTTTTTGCATTRTTCATAAAGAGAATGAGTTTCTTCAAACTTCATTCAGAAATTTTTCTCTGCTTCCACATAATCCCTGAAGAAATTAGAGAAATCAAGGGGAAAAAAATTCAAAGAGAAGGATACTTACAAGTATGATTCAATGCTTATTGAATAGATTATAAAAATCTAAAGCATCCTATGAGAACTTTATGAGCACATTTCCATACTTTTCATGCACATCAAAGTATACCTTTAATTGCTTATATAAAGATCTGCAGATCTGAGCTTTTAGAGACAGGAAATAGAACCAAAATGTCACGGGCTACGTCAGCTTTCTTGTACAAGCAATCTCTGCTGTAATTATTTTCTATTGGGATTCTAAAGAATGGGATAAAGCCTGTCAACTTTTTGTCTAAAGTTTAAGTGTTTTGCTTTCACTGAATTTCATCAGAAGGTAATTTGGTTGTGAAGGAGAAAAGAATTATTCTAAGCATTTGCATGTTCATTTTAAAGTGGAAGTTTAATATCATTCAAATTTCAATCAAAGGGCTCAGATTTCAAGTATTTTTAAATTTCTCATGAACGTTTCAGGTCCTCCAGAATTTGTGTTTTGGTTCACAAGAGCATGTGTTTTTTAAAAATCTCCATTTCCTGCTAYTATTACTGCACCGTCAAGTTCCTTTTTATAGTATCTCCCTTTTTTCAGGGAGAAGTGATCTTCCATACTTCTGAATGTCACATTTCCACACAAGCAATAGATATCATTAAAAACTTGATCAGTAAAGAGAGAACTACAAAATTTCCATGGCCTACATTTTGGCCAGAAGGATTGCCAAAATACAACAAATACTCTGAATGGTACCGCAGATCTCAGAATTAAGTAAATAATAAAATTCCCATGAAATCTGCTYGTAATCAGGCTAAAAATACTGTGAAAAACTGCTTGTCTCATGGTTTCTTCAATAATTCTAATTTTGGTTTTGTTTGAAAGCCAGAAGTGCCTAACCTGAAAAGGCATGGAAATGTTTCAAAAGACATGGCAGCATTTTGAGATCACAAAAAACAATTGCAGGTTAATTTTGATTTCAGTTCAGCTTTCTCCTAAGTCATTTGACTAATTTCTGTATGTGWGGAAATATATTTCCTTACTTTCTGATTACTTTAGAAAAAGAGTTATTATTTACAAACAGAGAACATACAAAATTTCAGCTCTTATATCCTAGTCATTGCAGGCTTAACAATGAAGACGCTGCTCCAAGCATCTTAAAGTTAATCTCAAGGAGAAACGATTTTTTAATTTCTATCGCCAAGGTGTGAAAATGAACAAAAAAAAAATTTTGCTCTTCTTGTTATCATGTAAGAGGTACACAAGTATGTACCTGTGTAACAGTAACACTACTGAAAACCATGCACAGCAGAAGAAAAAAGAGGCCCTTGGAGCTAAGCTCCTATGAAAATACATCATGTGTCTAAAGGGAAGAGAGAAATCAGTAGGTATAATCCAGAAAACAGGCAAAGAAAATTGCTATGTTCCTGAGACTGCATTTAAAACCATAAACAACATAGAAAATTATTGCAAATGTCTAGCTAATTATTTAAAAATTATGTCAAACCCCAACTGAAATAAAATGTCTCTTTWGAGAAATATATTGAACTACACTAATTATTAAGCTATATCAGATTAATTAGCTTAATAAACAATAAAATGTAAGCAAATTAATTATTCTTAAAATAATAATTAAATTAAGAAGAGGTGGGAGATTTTTCCTACTTACTCT
Source organism: Malurus melanocephalus (assembly GCF_030028575.1). Taxonomy (NCBI): domain Eukaryota; kingdom Metazoa; phylum Chordata; class Aves; order Passeriformes; family Maluridae; genus Malurus; species Malurus melanocephalus. The sequence continues at coordinate 568,030 of NW_026623262.1, forward strand.
CTTTGATTCTCAAACATCTCTTTGTAGCAGGTAATTTCCTCATCAAACATTGACAGAAAAACAGAAAAATTGGGATAAAACAACCAGTGGGATGCCTTTCCAGCAGATTACTAAATACCAGCATATTTGCAGAAAATTTACTGAACAATAAACAAAGAACTGCAATTTTTTTCTAAAACATTTTACTCTAAGACATGCATTTTCACCATAAGTTAATCTGTTAATATAACAGAACAATCTTCTAATTATTTGTGCAATTTTTTGGTTTAATCATTACTAAGACAGCTACACTGACTTATTTTTTCCTGGATTTCTTTGAAAGAGGATGATTTTCTTAGATCTAAGAATTTTGTTTTTCTTAGATGTAAAAAGTTTTAACAATGCCTTCATTTGGCAATACAATCTATGGTGTAGCTCTACAGAGTACTTYGTTTTCGATTAACTCTGGTTTTCCTCTAGAATCTGAAATTATGGGCCAGTCTCACCATAGGCTTAAAATAATATTCTTCTATTCAACAGTTGCATGGATATGAACAATCAGTGAGCTTTGTTTGGTGACATTTATCTTCATCATTYTTCCATATCCATTGCAAAATCTTGCCTTCTCCCCAATGTTTCAAAACTGTTTTTATCAACAAATTTTTCTTTTTGTTTATTTCCTTTTCTCTCTGAATGGCCATTTCTAAAGAGTAGCTTTTGAGGACAGAGCTTTTCTCCACTTTTATTTGGGTGAGATTTTATAAGGGTGGTAATGGCCCTCTCTTTTGAAACTTCCTAACAGGTTTGAAACCTTAATGAATTAGAGAATATACAACATTCTCATTGGAGAAAGTCCTAGTTTTACTGTAATACTTTTTATAGGACTAGTGAGTTATTTTGCTGACATAACTGCTAGATAAAAAATCCATGCTTTGAAGAGTCATTTACTCCCTGCACTTATTACTTTGATCAGCATCATCCTTCAAGAGAGAGAGTACATGCTTCCCATATTTCTCAGACAGCCATATCCTATMAACTGTCTGCTTCCTTTCTCAACCACAGTACAATGTACATTTTCTCCCATATTTTACTTTTTGCCCCCACAGTTCTCCTTTTTTCTGTCATCTCCATTACATGTGATATGTTTGTATGCTATATAAACCTTCTCCTAACTCTTGATTTTAGGATGCATCTATTTTCGTTTGTTGTACTTGTTGTGATGCATTTGTAGAGGATGGAAAGTAAACCTCTTCTATCTCACCAGGAAGCTGCTCCTCACAGCAATTATGCCTGATGGCTTTCTTTCCGTTTTACTTCAGCTTCTCAAGAAATTGTATTTCCTGAAACCCTACAAATTCTCCTTTAGAGTCTTACATAACTCRATATATTCAACCACCTCTTTTCCAACCATCTTCACTTTTCCATCAAGTTTTYCATTTGTTAGATATTTGGCTCATTTACTCATACATTAACTACTCCAATACTTTATATTTTCCACCATTATTTTGATTGCTATTTTCTTTAAAAATTACAGAGTTTATATGGGATCACAGCACACAGCTGTCACTGGTTTTAGAAACTCCTTTTGACTTTAACGTGAGTTTTGTGGCTAACTCCCTGGCAACTCAGAAAATACAGGGTCTAGTGAGTATAATCTTTATACTATATAAAGTGAATTTAGAATCACTTATTTAGAAGAACAAGGTTTTAAAAGCTTTTTTTGGTTTTGTGGTCTTGCATTATTACCACTTTTAATAGCTGGGGGTCCAAAGAAGATGTTTTCACATAAATTAGAGTATTTGAGGTCTGCATGTCAAGATTCAGAACAAATTAGGAAAGATTAGTCATTTTCCCCTGAGTCACAGTCAAATTTTGTCCTTGCTTTTATCRTTGCAGTCTATGGTGGTCTTCTCTTGCCTATTGCAGATGAACAAACGACTCGAATAGTAATGAGTCTATGATCAAAAATATGCAAATCTTGTTCTTCATTTCAGTATTTGGACATATCCACTTCAATTTCCTAAATCCTCTCCTCTAACTCAAGCTATTAATGATGCTAAGACAATTATCTAACTCTACCAGACTGCCTATTGTTCATTCAGCAGAAACTCCTATTTTTTTACAAGAATGTCAAACTATTTCTTTGGTATATATAGTATTCATATATTCTTTTCCTTTTCTTTCACAGTCTTTCTGTGCCTTAAGTAATAGCCAGGGTATCTACTGCTACAAGACAAGGAAGCTTTGTCTGAAAAAGTAACATATTCTTATAAACCATCTGATATAACTAAGAAAAACTGGTGAGCTTTTAGATTCATAATCCCTTCATCTGTATCTTAATCTTGTGTTCTTTTCAACAATACTAAGGTCTGCTGTTACTCTTTGGTCATCTAAAAATATGTCCCTTTTCTCCTCCTTCTAAATGTATCTCTAAAGGCAGTTTCTCCAAACCTGGGTATTTGTGTACCCATATTTCATTCCAGACATCAAGCCAATTCTCACATAGCTACAATCTCTAGTACAATTGAAGACAGCAGGTTTTCGCTGTTKGTTATATTTGCTTTTTAAGTGAATCCAGCACTTTACAAAACATAAACCTGAACATTAGAAATACCTACTGTAAATCAGAATAGGAAGTCTTTTTTCAAGGCCAAACTGCGATTATCCTTTTTGTAATTTCAAGGGAAAAATAATGGAAGAATTTTATATCATATATTATACAGGCAGAAAAATGCTTCTGTGGTCCTGAACACCTCCAGTGAAAATCAAAGTGTTGGCAGAATCCTRAGTCACCTTCTCAGACTAGTAAGGAAGCTGGCCATGGAGAAGATATTTCAGATTCCAAAATGGCCAGAGTACTTTAAAGCAAAAATCTTTTTGCATCCTGTGTTTCAGAGAGATAGTACATGCAGTATCACTTACTGTGAGCAAAGGATTCCATTCACTTTCTACAGCTGCTTCTTTGTCAAACAAGCCATGATCAGAGTCAGGGTCGCTGTTTGTCCCTGCATGGAAAGTAACTTGCAGCCACACTGGCTGGTATGGTCTATAATTATTTGGTCTTCAAACTGTTCCAAGCTTGTGTTGTAAACACATTAGCATTGGTTTTAGTTGAGGCTGAGGAGATATATTTCATTTGTCCATATTTTCCAGATTTTCTTTTCCTACTTTTTTTTTTTTTTTTTTAACTGAGGAGACATTTATTCCATGCGAAAGTTATATATAAAAGTTGATAGCTTCCATCCAGCAATAAAAGTCAGACATTGAAAAAAGAATGTTTGCCAAAATTATTCATTTCCCAACATTTGCTGTTTAATTACAAGAAGGTTAAAAGCTGCACATGAACTTAAGTAAATCTTTAAAAATCAAGCTGTGCAAGTACAAAAAGAAAAAAAAAAAGGAAAAAAGAGAAAATAAAGAAAAAAAGGAGAAAGTGAAACTTCCAAACATGTGGCTGAAAAACAGGCTAACTGCACCATGATTTATTTTCATTCTGCCACCCTTATTCACACTATATCAAATTTTACCTCTGAGTCCTGAAAATTGTTCAAGGCATCTAAGATTTCATTGGAGGTTTGCCTGGAGCCTTTTTCAGGATCAGGRACTGCCTCATCAGGTGTCCTACCAACATGAATTACATTAGTTCAAAGTACAATTCTAATACAAATTAAACACAGCACGTACTCAAATATTTATCAAAATGTTTCTCAACCTAGTAATTTCACACTATAGAATTTTGAGATGTGAAATAGATTAAATATTTTACCTTCGAAGCAGATTCCAGTCCTTTTGACTCATGAAATGCAGGATTTAATATTGTTACTAAGTGGTGACCACTCATCTGCCAAGTGAATCTCACATAATGAGAGTTCTTTCTGCATTACAAATGTATGGAAAGTTCTATCTCAGAATTCAATTACAAATATCAATACTTGCTATTCAGAGCAATAGCTCCAAAATAAAGCTCTTTAATTTTAGATTATAATTGAAAATGTAACCAAATTATTGTATATTCTGTTGCTTTTGACACCACTGACAAATACAGGAACTAATCCTGTACCTGCTACTCACATTATCACTAATGCAAGTAATCCTATTCAAATTAAGAATGTGTAAACAAAAATCATTCATGTAAGTAAAAATTACAAGATAGGGTGGATAAATCCCCTGAAATTGAATGATACAATCCATTTATTTCRTTTCTTTCTCTAAGGTATGTGGTCTCACATGCCCATTTAAAGCTAAAAGTACAACTGAGACTACAAMAGCTTAAATAACTGATACTGCACAAGGTGCAGTCAGCAGAGCTGATACCAGCTGTTGACCTCAAGATAAAAGCAGCCCCCAGGAYCTCCCTRCGTTCCTCWGTTCATGTTTGCCCACATGCTCATRGTCTAGGAGGCTCCTAACTCAAGCCTTATGAGCTACCACATAAGCAGGSATAAATTAGGGGAATGCCACGACAGTCCCCTTAGAGGAAATGAGACAAACACTGACACTCAGAATTCTTTTTCTCTGTTTTCCTGCCTCASTCTTAGATCCTCAGCCCACCACTACTCAGATACAGCACTGATGACTTAACCAAGAAATGGCATTATAACCAAGATAATAACATCAAAGAAACATTTGAGTAAGAACAGGTTTTAAAAATCAACACCACTCTCATTATAAAGGGCTGAATAAAAATGCTATGGAGAAAATCAGATAGATTTAGACTACAGTTGTTCAAGCTGTCTGACACGATCAAATTTTAAAATATTTTCATACACAGCTCCGCAACCAGTACTGGACYAGTCAAACCATACTTCTGCCACATAGCTGAGCCGGTGGAGAGAGGAATACAATTCTCAGTGAACTTTCCATGATTTCCAGTCACCCTGAGCCATCAGTCATGCTTCAGTCTGCCTCTGTTGCAGCTGGACTTCTTGCCAGCTGTTACTAACAGTTCCGTACTATTTGAAATTGTCAGTCATTCAGATGGCAAGGTAAGGGCAATTACTTYGTAAGATTAAAAGTAGAGTTTTGTGGAGGTACACCATATTTTTATACAATTTCTATAAAAAAACAAGCAAGCCATATCTAAATCTAGCATGTGTCTTCTGTRCAAGAGTAATAATCACCTTTCACCAAAAATTGAATAAGTCTATTGTGTAAATGAAGGACTCCCTAAGCACGCATTAACAAGAGAGACCATTGCAATCTATCATCTCAATGATCCCTGAACAACAGGATCTGTATTTAAGTTTGATAGAACAGATTGTGACAGCTTCTTAGGCATTACTGCAAGTTGCATAGGCAAAGTTCTACAGAATAAAAGGAACAGAAATAGGATTTAGGTTGTTCTGTCAATTCATATATGATCAAGCATTGGAAGTAGCCTTACTCAAACAAGTGTTTTTCTCACTAGAATAAGAAGACACAGATAATACAGCAATGCCTGAAGCGTCACACGTGAGTTAAGCATACTGAGAAAATCAAATCAAAATTTTACTGCTAAAAGAAAATACAAATAAATAAAAAAAAAATTCTTTTGATGTTTCAGTAAAAGAAAAAAAGCACTGTATTTCCAATCATATATAAAAACAGTACCTATGTAGATATATAGATATATATGTATGTATAAAAGCTTGACTGACCTCCCAGTCAGCCTCTCACTTCTGTAAGTTAACTGTAAGTACAGAAAAGTCTGGATCTATTTCTTACAGGAAAGTAAGGCCAAGTAATGAATGCATTACAGAGTCTGGTATAGGTGGAAGTAAGTGTGCTGGCATTATTTGGGTTATAAATCTTTTACCCTCATCTCCTTCATTTGTCCTTCATTATATCATCTTATACTGAGATAGTCACTAGAAATTTGATAAGGAGGGCAATGTTAGAAAACTGCACAGTCCTTTTCTTTGAGAAACAATTCTGGTTTTCTGCATCTAATGGAACTCTTAAACAAGAGACTTACAATAAAATACTTCAAAGACAATGAGAGCATATGGCAAAATACAACCCTCCCATCTCAGCTTCTCTGCAAAAGAACTAAGAAGTTGCTGTCTGTGAATGATTAGAGTTTATCTGYTTGCCCATAGCTGTGAACATTCAGAAAATAGATAGTTTACAATAGTTCAGAAATAAATGCTTGTCCACATTAGTTTAGCCTTGGGTGCCAACACTTCTTTTACTTCTGATATGAGTGTATCTTGTCAATAAAGAGGTGTTTACAATTTGACAGTTTTGCATGGGTAAAAAGAAACAACACAAAGTTTAAAAAGACAAGCTGAAAGGAACAAAAAGTAGTATGTCAGTGCCCTAGCAAAATGCTAGTTTTTTACTTACAATATGCTACCTAAAATTTAGCACCTTGTTGTTAAATAAATACTTCATTTATAGGCTCTCTCCTCTGTTCAGGGATTGCTCCACATGTAATAAACAAAAGCAAATCAGATTGATGCAGATCATTTSATTAGTATCTCACTGCACTTCATAAAAAAGCTGGTAATGACCTTTCCTCTTCCTTCTATAAAGTTCAGTGGGAGCTTTGTCCCATCGTTCATGGGAGTTTGAGGTGTCTCAGTTYTCAGCACTGTTCTGAGAGGTACGAAAATGGTTCACAACTGTAACACATTACAGGAAACTTAGGCCACAAGATGGTGTTCTGAATGCACATTAGAAGACAAACCAGCAGATCCCAAAACACCTTAATAATGACTGATTCTTCTCAAATGTAACACCTCTTTTCACATTTTTCTGAAACTTTGATGTCTCTCAGAGTTATTATTCAGTCACTTCAAACAACTTTTGAAAGTAAAGCACACTAAAAATGCAAAAATGTCTATCCTTAAAACAATGTGATAATAATAAAACAACACAATACATTGCATATAACAGTCACCCCTACGGAAAGAGCACTGTGGAAATGTTACTACATTTGTATTTACTAACTTGCTGTAATCCAGTGGGCTCTGTTTACTTYTCTGTGTTTGCCTTCCAACACCAATGAAACTCTTCCCTCATGAATAAACTTCTTCACTGACTACTTTTCCTCTCTGATTCCCAAAAGCTGTTTTCTCCAGCTGAGCTCAGTAGCTGGTGTGAAAAGCTTTAGGAAACAGCAAAAGAGTTCGAGACCTCAAAGCTGCTTCAATCCTCTTTCACCAATAAAATGTTTAATTTTAGCTACTTCAGCAAAAGTGCCTTCAGTCACTTTCAGTGGCTTCATTCATGTGTCACTAGCACTGAAAGATGTTTCTGGGTTTTTTACCCAAGAAATCAGTGTGCTGAGAATTGCAGATTGAGACAACGAAAAAGTAACTGCTCACTTCAAAAATAGTTTATGCTAGCTAAAACATTTTTACTTCCTTAAATGCTATTTGTAAATARCATTAGCGTTGGCAACCTGACTTGTATCTTCTATCATATAGAAACTAGAGCACTCAACCAGGAATTTGAGGGTATTTGAAGTCATGCATTTGTCCCCTATTTGCCCCCTTCAGAGCGTCATCTCTGGAAAACCAAATCCCCCCCATCCCTGGGATTTCTGGTTGGACAATTCAAGAAATCAGTTGTTATTCACTTCCTTTTCTTCCATCAARCTATCAAACCTCATTTTCYTAATTCAGGCAACCCAAATAAATTTACAAAATGTAAATAAATACAAAAAGCAAAAAAAGGTGAATGCTGTAGTATGCAAACCTGACAGTGTAATGACTTTACCCTGTAAAGAGGATTACTTGGCACAAGGTCACAAAGTCAGTGCAGACACAAAAGTGAGACTACAGTGGTTAGAGTCAGACTCAACAATTTAAGTCTTCACTGAAACATCCTCACTGAAAAATCTGTTTAATTTCAAGATACAAGTTCTGCTCTCTTCTTCAGGAGAAAATGCAATTCAGTTTTGATCCAAAAACCTTATATTGTCACAGCATATATAAACTGAGGAAAAAGAAGAACTAAAACAGCTGTAGAGCTTTTGGTCAGAAGCATTCCATTCAGAACCCAGAACCTGAGACTGTTAAAATCAGTCTACAGGGAGAGACAGCTTGATTCACATGCTTTTAGTTAAACAGTCTTTCCAGGCAACTTTGAAACYAATTCCACTGCACTAAGGCCACTTTTTTGAAACAGCCATAATATGAWAATGGGGTAGTTTTGATTAATCAAATTTCAACTACTGCAAACAAACCACTTTCAAAAGCAGAGTTCTGCTCCTCAATAACTGTTAATTACAGCAGAACATTCTGSCTTTCCTTGTCTCAACCAAACGTGCATATTGTTTTTCCGACAATTAATGCATCATAGGCTACACGCTGTTCTTAATTCTACTTTTTAAAAAATGTAAGGCATATAATGCTATTTAATTGCATATACAGCTCAAATACTAAAGTGATAACCCCAGTACACAGCAACATTTCAGAACATTTTTTAAACAGAAAATATTAATGCAGAAGAAAAGTCCCACTGGGAAACAGCTGCCCCCTTTTCTAGGGTTCSAAGTAATTGTTGTATTTTATATATAAAAGAAGTTCTTAAAACTTCTGCATGCATAGACTTTGCTGGACATTTTTGTTCCCTCTTCTAGGTCTATTTTGAAAATCTCTGTATAAGCTCATTTCAATTTCTAAAAATACATATAATTATAMTCACAAGTTTGGAATCTTGGCACTTCTCTATTTCTAAACATAAGATTCCAGTTAATCACATAACTGTACAAGATCGGCCTGGGATAACGACAATGCCTCTGTTAAAAAAAAAAAATTGCTTTGCTTTTCAGTGCTTGATGCATAATTAAAACTCATTTTGTTCTGGAAATGYATAAAATACAGAAAAACATGTAAGTTTTGACAGACAAACTGAGGAGAAATGCATGTGCATGAGTGTAACAGGGCACATACTTAGTGGTATCAAGATGATCTGTGGTGGAGTAAGGAACGAAGGAAACAAATTTCTAGAGCAAAAAGGAAGGCAGAAGTAGCAGCTTTTGGTGTTTAAAGACAAACTCCTGTATGAATAAAATCCCATGGACTGGCATCAATCTGCAAGTATTTCATATCATTCTGAAGATTTTAATCCTTATTATTTTTCCAAATAAATGAAAAATGCCAAAAAAATTTAAAAAAGCGCAAAGCCCAAACCAACCAACCAAAAAATCCCAAAACCCCAAACATTTTAAGTAAATACCATTTTAAAAAACAGAACAAATACTCAACATCAGATGTTCTGACATTTTTCCTTCAATTTTTTTTAATTGTTTCCAGACAAAATTATTTGCCAATGTTGAGCAAAAGTTAAGAAAGGTTTGAATTTTTCAAGGGTTCTTTTTATGATGAGTACACTACGAACAGTAAAAAACACCATCCTACCCTTAGAGCTATCTTTTCCTCAACATCGTGCAAGAGGTGGTAAATATTTATATCCTCATGCTTCACTCTACTCCTCTGTATAATGATACGCTGCCATACCTACACTGTCTTTATCTAACGGCTGATTCATTAATGATTGTAAGGAACACTGAGAAGCTCACTTAAAAGCATAATATCAGAAACAGCTTTTGCAAGGAGCATCATAAATGAAGTGTCATTATAGTAAAATTCAAGTTTTCTATAAGAAAGGGTACAATTACATTCATATGTATTTCCTACACATTAGAAAGAATGATATTGAACATTTCTAATCAACAAAAATGCACTGATATCCACATTTAAGACAAAAAGGACGCTTCAATAATGATTCTACTTTAAACATCTCATATTTGTGAACTGGAAGCCAAGTATAAGAACGGGCTTAAGCAGATCTTTAACAGACACCGGCCATTAAGAGTTACAATCTGCATCTCTGCTTTGTTCCTGCTCTCCTATGCCAARGTGCAACAGAGAGGCCTAGCTCCAGGTGATTCCATGTGCCATATGTGCTGCATTTCCTGCACACACCAGGAGTTGGGAACAGTATTTCCAGGTTTACAGCTAGCCTGATTTTCTTGAGTTTTGTCAGTTTAAGTCTGCCTTCTCCTGTTATTTATCCATTTTATTTAATTTGTGCTTTTCTTTTTTTTTTTCCCAGATACCAAGGACAATTAAAAATATACAAGAGACAGGCAYAGCAGGGAAAATGGAAGTATGTGCTCGAAGACACACACAGCCAAATTCAGCCCTTTGGAGAATCTGCTCACAGAAGCATGAAATTTTCACAGATGTCTGAGTAGTGCAAGGATAGCATGACTGACATGTTCTGCTGTCTTCGCTATCCAGAATATTTTTGTGGATGGCTCTAGATGTGGGAGGGGCTTCCCTTTCACAGCATTCGAAAATACAAATCCACATAGCCATTTCCAAAAGAGGAAGATGTATACTAAAATGCTGACCCACATGCCAAGGTCTAGCCTCTCTGGTTCTACTGGCTTTGAAGGGGCCATTCATATGGAAAGTTGCATTATTTAGCACGGGATCAGTTGCATGGCCAGATTTTAGGACCTATGCCAGCTTTGCTGAGGCACCTCAAACTGATTAACAGCTCTGTCATGGAGGGGCAACAAAGAACACAAGAGGCAGAGACTCTGTGGGTCATGCTGCAGCTGTACTCTAGAGAGCTCCAGCCGTGGGGATGCTAGCATGGGAAGAAAAAGAACAGGGAGACAAGACCATCCCTACAACAGTTTTGAGGCTATTATTAGAGCTGCCATGCAGCACATCTCTACTGGAAGGACAGTCTAATGCAAAGGGTAAATCCTCATATATAGACTCTTCATGGAACATGCATACTTCACCCAGGTTTGCAGAGGCAGTAAGATGGCAATCACTGGCAGTAATTGTCCTCCTTCAGTTGGCACTTGGAATCATGATGGTCTAAACACTGCCAGGAATGACAGAACAATAAGTTAATGTTACAGAGTAATCAGTGCTTAGATTTGGAAATTAAAAGTCTATAAAAGAAACTAGCATTAATAAACATTTTTCATTTGTTACAAGTACTATGATTCAGATTTTGCCCTCTCCAAACAAACCTATCTCTTAAAAGAGACCAGAATATTTTAAAATAAATTCCATGCACAAGCCTCTTTTTAGCAACTGAGTTTACAAAAACAGGGCTYAGGGTCAACAGTGTTAATCCAAAAAACACTACCTGCAACAAAACAATATACTTAATATCACAACCCTATTTCCGTACCCTGGTCAGAAAGACTGTTTTTCTGACCACATTAATGTAATTAAATAACAGTGAATCTTTTATTAAATACAAGGCCTGATTCTCATCTCACAAGAATTGATGGCAAAGATGCTAGCTGAAGTACGAAAACAATCAGACTATTTATATCTAACATATATAACATGCTAAGTTTGGGGTGGGGAGAGGGTCATTGTAKTTGTTGTTGTTTTGTGTTCTTTTTTTTCCCTGGGGGAAAAGGATCTGGCGGCATACATCTGTTTCACAGTAAAAATGAGATATTAATATTATCCAGTAATTCAGCTTCTTCCCAGACTTTGGGCAAACTTAGGTGAGGAGAGCAGACTCCCTGTTCTCATATTTGTTATTCTGCCTGTTTCCTCTTGAGGAATTTACATGAGAATGTGTTCATTTTCATGCAAGTTAGAGTCTGGGTTRTTTGTTTGTTTTCAAGTATCCTACCAGAGTAATAAGTATCATCTGGCTGTAAAGCTACACCCTGCACTATGAGTTAGGTGCTGAGTGTCTGCTTGGTAAAGAAAATATGGGAAACCARTATCACAATTGCACAAAATGGAATCCAGATACAATTCCAGAGGGTTACACTGAATGCTGATCACTGCTGAGGAAAAAATTAAATCTTTCTAATAGTGTAATAAAACCCCACAGAAACATTAAAAAAATTATAAAGTTATAAATAAACTAAAAAAACAATCGCTTTATGTACTGAACACATTTACCCCCAAAAGATAAGAAAGAGCTTTCTTGTTATAGAAACCTACACTGGGGTAGGAAACACACTTTCTAAAATGACAGATGAAACCCAGAAAATTAATATTTTCTTGTTCTCCTGGGAGGCTTTTTAAATTATCAATGTAGAYACTCAGCAGGAAGGTTTTTAACATGCGAGTTTTATCAATTTTATCTGCCTTTGGAGTGAAATTGCTGTCCTTTGGCTGCCTTGATTTCAGCCACTCCTGACTATCCTTTTGACAGTTACCAATCATTCTTTCAGTGTGTCAGCACAGGTCAAAAGATGAACACAYGCTTACATTCACTACTCCCACAAGTGCAGTTCAGAACAGGCTAAGGGAATGCAATATTTGTACTGCCAGGTTGCTGGAAAAGAGCTTTTGTATGTATGAAATTCAAGTCTTCAAGTTATGGCCTAGGGGAGACTTAAACAGTGGTGAGACCTTTCAGTTACCCTCCATGTGTATCCTCAAACCATTGCCTGAACTCCCAACGTCTTGTCCCAGCACGCACAGGATTCAGGGCTAACCCTGGAGCTCACTGCCTGAGAAGAYGGTTGTTTCAAGATCCTAGTCAAGAGTCTGGAAGTGACTCTGACACAGCGATAGATCCTGAAAGCCAAAGGTTCACTCTTTCAGTTGAATGGAAGAAAATCTCTTMTTGAAACCAGGACTACAGGTAACCTAAGACATTTCTCTCTCCTAAAGGAAAAGTGAAGCTTGTGAGATATATTCTGGGATACTCAGAGTTAATTGTTTGACAAGAAATTCCAACACTGTTCAGAGATGATCTGCACAGTTCAGAATAGAATGTAATATGTTCCTCCTAAAAGAAGTTGTCAGCAACTGATAGYTTTTTATTACAATTGCTCACTATAAAACGGACTCTTTAATTACTAGCATGAAAGTGATTCTAGCATAAAGGAAGAAGGCAAAATGAGACCTCTCCACCTTTTYAACAGTTAATGCACTTGTGCACGCAAAAATATAAAGCTTTCTCACATGTATTTTTAATCATGCATTGCATTTTCTTAGATCTGTGAGATATAATTTCTCTGTTGATGTCCTTGGATATGATGTAATACCTAAAGCAATATATAACCACAATATATCATTTAAATAAGTCTAGACTTCTTAGGATATTGGTCAAGAAGAGATTTGTGATTTTGTGCCCAGCTTCACAGTCAATTAGATGGCATATTGCTAAGTGCTCAACTTCTAAAATATACTATCTTTCGTAAGACTTTTCATGTTGAACTTTTAAGAGAAAATAATTATTCCAAAATGCTGAATTAACATTTCTACAATACAGTGTATAATCTGGAACTTTACATTTTTTTAACCAGACAACCACACTTTAAAACATCCATTCTTCAGGTACTGTAATAAAGTARTTGTCAAAATAAGCAAACTTACACAGAACATAATGACAGAAAACCAAATATTTTTAACAGATAGTGTCAGGTTTTCAATAAACAGAGCACAAGTCAGAGTTTGTGACAGGTGTTTTCAGTGTGCATCTTAGAATCTACAAACTATAAGTGCATATGACTATTCAATATTTATACGCATTATCAAAGAAGCAACTGAATATAATGTGAATTTTCCTTACCCTGACTGAAAACTCTTGTACCAGGACAACCATATCCACTGAGAAAGCAGTATTCTTTGGAAAGGGGCCAGATCAGACAGATGGCAAAGAAAAGGGAATCAGTGAAATGTTCACTGTTGAAAAGTTTCAGTAGCAATGTAACATGCTAAATGACAAAGAAATTGGTCAGTCTCTTCATCTTCTGATATTACTAAATCCAAAAGCACAGCATCAGCAATACATGTTTTAATAAGTRTAACTACAACTAGAACATAAATATAAATAAACAAATAACAATAATCATCTGTGKTTTTGGGAAAATGATCCAAAATATTAATTGAAACAAGGTATCAAATGATACATTTTTCTCTCTGTATATAATGCAAAATATATTCCTGTGTTTTCCACATAGCCTATAGTGTATAAYAAAACCATGCCACTTGGCTACCTTAATTTTTAACATTAGTTTTTGAAACTAGATTAATTTGATTCTTGTAATTTTTATGAACTTTAGGACCACGTGTAAGTTTGAAATTTATAACGTGGATAAAAACATTACAGATTTCGTTCAGATGCACGATCAATAGGCTATGCACTTCAAGTCACTGTTCTTTATTTGATGTCATGCTGCTCACAAAAACCCAAGACAGACACCCTCTGCTTTCATGTTTAAGGCACTGAGTTTAGCCCAGTGTAACCGCTAAAGTCTTAACCAAATCTAATCAAACTATTAAACAAAGATTCAAGCAGATCTRCTTCTGTTGCAAACAACACACAAAACGTTGATGTGATTCCATCATCCAGCCACTTTTACTCCCCGCTTCAATAACTCTGGAAGGTTGATAAATTTGGGAATTAAACTCTAACTACTGCAACTGCATCCATAATGGTCAGAGAATAATGGTGGCAGCAAATAATGCAACAAGCAACTGCTGAGATACTGGGGGCAATCCTGGTGAACTACAGTGAAACCAGTTATCATTTTCAGACCTTCTAAACRTTTCAAGGAAAATATTTTAAATAGCCACACTATCAGGAGTCCTATAAACATTTCCGTATTTAACACGAGTYATGTATCTGTACATATTCTGTGTATCTGTTCCTATCCAGCTCAAACATACAAACAATATGGATCCTACTGTGCCAGTCATTGTKCCATACCACTATTTTCATTTGTGCTGCCACAAATAAAGAATTAAATATAAAAGTGGTACCTCTGGTATGAAATCTAGCTTTTGTTGTCAAGATTATTTCCTTGCCCACTGACATAAAAGTGATYAGTATGCCATTATGTGGATAAAACAATTTAAAAGTTTTTTAGAACTAACTCTGTCATCTTGGACAGCAAAATTACTGCTGCAAGGAGCCACCAGCACATTTGTTTTCATTATAATCAAGTGCACCACCCTTATCAAAATGATAATTTGACAGGGTTTTTTTTTGTTCMACTCATGACAATTTATCCATGTCAGTATTTATTATCTTACTGTCATGAAAGCTCCTATGCAGACTGCCACTTCATTATCCGTACACGACTTTAAAACAGTAGTTTGCCTGATCAGAAGTGCCAAGTAGTTTATCATTTTGTATTTGCCAAAATTATTTTGTAATAGGTCACTGGGTTTTTCTCTTAGAAACCAATATGTACTGAATATTTTCTTAAAATATTAGATAGGCAATGCCTTTAAAGTATTAATACAATTCTAATTGGAGTACAATGCTACTGTTTCAATTTAATGTATCTTGGAATAGCAATTTTGGCTAGTTGTAATGAAAACAACTATCAATTCTCAACCGTATTTTCTATTATACACTTCTGTAAATTCTCAGACATAATCTCTTTTGTCCAGTTATAAGAATATAAAGCTGGGAAAAAAAAGTATTTATTATCAGCAAAATACCAAGATTAATAAATGCTGAATCTCAACAAAAATCAGAATAGTTTACATACTACTCTGGGAAAGTAACAAAGGCACAACAAAATTTACCAACAAGGGTATAGCCATGTARTGATATATAGAATACTACATTAGTGATGAGTATTTAATTTATGAGRGAATTGGATTTCTGGATGCAACCTGTTCCTTCAAATGTTAAGATATTCTGTCTGTAAAAGGCCTTCTAATATTCTCTGTAGAACATTTTCCTAACCACCACCAACCCTCAGTATGTTCACATTTGTATAATGTTGGTAGGTACTTTCTAAAGTTGTCTCCACCTCTTCTGTCTGAATTTTTTCTGAGGTACAACATCCTCTGACTTAMTGAGTTGACCTCATCAGTCAGTAACACTCCCCTTGATGCACTGGTGTTTCTTGACTGGGATTTAACATTTTCTTTTATTTCTAATATCTGCACACCTTTGCAGTGACTCTGTGGACAAATTCCTGTGATTATGCCCTCCAGTTTGCCAGCTTTCAGTCAGGTGTTTTGTTTCCTTGTGCTCCTCTGTCTGTATCTGAAGTCTCTGATCTTATACACTGCAACTTCTCTGGGAATCTGTCTTTATTTAGTGTTCCCCCACCCCCACCAACTACCTCTTTGGACTACAAATAGAAATCCCTCCTGTGTACACAGGCAAACACAAGCTACTTTACTTCTCTAACACCTGCATCTTTCASTACATACATTCTCATCCTTTCTCTGACAGCCTCTCTGTGGATCACTAGCTGAAGATCATGGTGGCTGAAACAGAGCGGTTACTATTTTTACCCTTCTCTCTCTCCAAGTTAACCTTACTCAGGGTTTCCTATYGTAATACTGCCATCCTGTTGATCCTTCAAACACATAATTCAGATATCTTCTGAGGTACTTAGACTTCTCAACAGATCCTCTCTTAATCGCTACATACAATAATTACAAAGCCTTGCTACTTAGTGCATGAGGTAAAGTTTGTCCCAATCATCCATAAAAGTCTTCTCCAAGCCCTTATCATCTCGGTTTCTTCAAATCCTGMCAAATGGCATCCTATGGGATGGTCAAATAGCAGCACATATATCTTAGCTACACTGCTCTTTGTGCTTGGRAGGAGATTTTCAGAAATAACTGTGCAGGATCACGTTATCTTCAAATTCTTCCTTCAAACTTTCTTTGTTTTTTTTTACCACTGTGTCATTTAAATGCTGAGAAAACCTCAGTGCTATGCTCCCAGACCTGCACTTCCATTGGGTCTTCTGCTTCCTAATTACACCTACACTG
Organism: Malurus melanocephalus; assembly: GCF_030028575.1. Taxonomy (NCBI): domain Eukaryota; kingdom Metazoa; phylum Chordata; class Aves; order Passeriformes; family Maluridae; genus Malurus; species Malurus melanocephalus. The sequence continues at coordinate 584,694 of NW_026623262.1, forward strand.
AAAGGTCTTTGGAGCAGGGCCAGCTTCTTGCRTTTGTACAGTACCACCCATGCAAAGCCCATTTCTGGAGGACATTGACTAGTCCTGCAAACCACAGCAAAGCATCACTGTGGTAAGAGTAGCTGTYTCTGTCAGCATAACTTTCTTTGCTGCACAAGGGAGAGAAACCCCAGCAGACTTTTCTTCCCACACTTGTCTGCTGCAGCTTCCCTTAATAAAACAGTGTCTGCTGGACTTGGAGGCAGTTTCTCCAAGGGACACATGGATGTCTCACCTTTGACGTCTGCTTAGCAATCAACCAGCTCTTTTTTTCTCATCTCAGAAAAAAATAAGGTAGAGCTTTAAGAAACAGAGCAAACAAAAACTGTCAAAACAAGCAGAGTTAGATGCAGAACCTATAACATCTATAGGAAATGCTACSTTTACTTGAATGGGCTTTGACAAAAGTCCCCTCTTACAAAGAAAAAGGCTGAAATTGGCCAAGTCATCACAGCAAGAGGCAGAGCTCTCTTCCAGTCCGACGACTGAGTTATCCAGCCATTCYCAGCCACCTGCTGGCAGTTCACACTCCCTCTCCAGGCTGCCWTCCTGTAAAACTAACATATTCCAGCTGTTCTGCTGCCCCAGGCCTTAACTCTTGCCTCCCCTTATTAAATACTTATTGTCTTCCTCTGCATCTTCATTTTCCCAAAGGAATGTCATGTCATGGTCTTTTTGCAACTCTCTGGTGAGGTCTAAGAGGAAAGGTGAACAGTTTAGATTGCAGAGTAAAATAAACAAATAAATAAGCCCCAAATTGGAATCTTCTTCCATTGAATTCAAGCATGGGAATTCTGGAGGSGTGAATAAGATAAAAATAATGATCTCTTCTGGATGTGAATACTTTGCAATCACTTGGTATTTTAATTCTAATGAGAACATAAAAATAAATTATAAACAGGCCTTAAGAATTTCCCTTTCAAATTTATATCTCAGGAAAAAAATTATTCCTTGCCACCCAAGTTTTATATATATACTCTAGCCATAATTTTCATATATGGATATATATGTGTATGGATATAAATGTCTTTATTCTAGTTCTCTAGGAAAATTGCTACTTTGGTGAATGTATAAAAAGCAGATACAGCCTTAGTACTCTTGCCATGTTTTACTGGTCATCATGAGAACAAAGCCAACTAAAAAACCCTCCAGCTCCTTTATAAAAACAAAAGAAAGCCTTATTTTGATTTCACTAAACTAAACAAAACAGTAATATGAGAATTTCATGTGTGTCTTCTCGCTATACTCATAACCAGATACAGTATGGAGAAAGAGTACTTGTTCTTCAACTCCATCTGTGGTTTCCTCATACTGGGGGAAGGCTAAATAAGTTCTTGCTGCCATTAATTCTTCAAGAAGGCTGCTTTATATTGCTACTTTTCAAAATATATTTTCACATCCTCAGGTACTGTGTGTGGCCAGCCATTTTAACTTGAATGGTAACAGTTCAAGTAGAATCTGTCAGTAAGTTAAATGCAGGGACATAATTTAGGCTCTAGAACATGAATCTGGGAGATSATGGGGGGAAAATACTTACATATCTGAAAGAGACCTCTCAGCAGGAAGAGGTCTACAAAGACTTTACAGACACCAGGACAACATGGTGGCATGCATTTAAACCCCACCTTGCACTCCAGCTGTTCACACATGAAGAATGAATTTATGGTCTATATGTTGTGCCTGTTTCATGACAGGATATATTACAAAGTCATTAGCTGATACACCTTATTGCAGGATCAAGAGACTGCCAAATGCGTACACATGGAAAGAAGCATTTGGGGCTGCAGTGAAAATATCCCTGAGGTATAGCACTGACTTGCACCTTATTGGAGGTATTTATGTAAGGCAAGCCAGCTGTTAAAAGGRGAAATCTGATTCAGTGCTCTCTATAAGGACTTAAGACATTTTGAGAAACAGCCTCARTTATTAGGAACAGCAAGGTTTTGCTGATCGTCAAACATCCTAACAGGAGGTTGAAGTGCACCTGAGCCTACATCTAAACTTTCATGTTGTTGAGAGCTCTTACCAATCAACAACGTAAAAAGGATTTGAATAATAGTTTTTACTACAGAGAAATAGCAAATTCATTCAAATTTTAATTTTTTTTTACTTGTAGTAAGTATTCTATTAATGATAGATATCAACATTGTCAATCTTTAAAAATAGTTTTTAAATTATATATTGTTTCTAAGGGTGTAAGAAACTGTCAGCATGAAAAGCAATTAGAGCACTGTATATCAATAGGAAACACTTCAACAGATAGATATAGAGAAAGAGGGATAAAATGGATTACCCTTAAGCATGCACAAATTGGTTCAGAAATATTTCAAAATTTTGCARTTGAATTCTGAAGGCAAATATGAGAAATCCTGCTCAAACAACAACAAAATCCTGTGGATGAGGACTAATCTTYTCTAATGAGCCTATATCCGGAGGTTTTCCCCCACCCTTTAGAAAGCTAAACAAAGATATATGGAATATAATTTTTATAGATCAAATATAAATTACTTCTTGGCTCCTTTTGCCTTTTGTAATTTGGAGGGGTTAGATCCTGCACTTAAGATTTCTAAATGCAGAGTCCATCTGAAACTTTTCACTATGATATGAGCACCCWGTGAAAGAAGAGAGCCAGCAGTGCCTACCAACCTAGGTTACAATTGACTTTCAAGACAGCTAAAATGGCAGTCATAAGGTGTTTGGCATATGCTTCATTTGAAGATTCTAAAATTTTATGTGTGAAGAGTGGAAATTTGAGAACTATTGATTTTAACTGAGTCACAAATCTCTCCAATTTATTTTTGTATTTGACTCTTAGGGAGACTTATAGGGAAAATGAAAACATGAATTTCCAACTTAAACTTCTTTTTATGTAAAGTGGTATGCCAGTAAAGCAGCCTTCAATTGCCACACTTTAAAATAGCTGTGGGAGGTCCACGATATGGGGACACAGGGCAAGAGAAAAAACTTTGTCTATTTTTTGAGTAACTGGTGACCTTGCTCTAACCTGAGTCTATGTTGATGATTATATCCTTCTAATATACTGCACAAGGGTGACATTTAACAGAGATGTTTTAGCCAGCTCTTGCTAAGCAATGTATCAGCTACCAAAAGCTGACCACTCTTTTACAASTTGCTAAGTAAGGTGTTTAGAAATATGTAAAAGACACAATCTCTACACTAGCTGACATTTTTTGAAGATATTTTCTAATTTTTTTCTCACTCAGATAGCTTCAAMTAGTGATTTGGGCAGCTGGAACCTGGGGGCATATTTGCTTCATTACATACATTATTTTGTCAGCTGGAGCTGATTTTTTGTTAACATACAGATGGACACAGAAAACCTTCAAAGACCTTACAAATATATTTTGTTTTAAATGGAAATRCCACCCTGGTATCATTAATAGCCAAGCTAGCTTGTTTCTCTTAGTATTCTACACCTTATATGCCAATGATCTCAGGGCTTTATTTTGCCTGATATAAATTTTCATTRAGGCTGTGGAGGGCTCTTTCTGTCTTTCCTAGCTGATTCAGGTTTAATTGGCCTCTAAGGATAGTAAGCTGCTTGAGGGTTCTTTCAGAATCTGTGTTTCTCTGCTTCTTTGCCAAATATTTTTTTTATTTCATCTAGCAATTTGTTTCTATCATCCTCTTTTCTCCGTTTTTGCTGCCAAAGCTGCTACATTTTTTTCTCTTATTTATAAGCATTCCACTCCAACAGTCCTTGGAAAAAACACCCTTTTTCAGGTAACTCCACCTTTTATTTCAAAGTCCATTCTGGTAYGTCTTAAAAAAGGCTTTAGTCAGAAGATTTTCTTCCTATTTGCTTCTACTCCAGTCTAAGTGAATTTCTGTAACAGATGTGTGGGGTGATCATGCCATTTAACTTCTTTCCAGCAAAGCCAAACTGAATATAAGGAAGTTGGAACATAATTGAATCTAAGACAGAGATAGGATGAAAAAAAATAGAAAATTTTAAAAACCCTATTATATAAGAAATTCAAAATTATACAGAAAGGTACTTCTTTTCTCTTTCTTAATAACCACATGAYATTCTTGAATTTTTTTTCCATCTTTCTATCAGGGAACACCAGGATTCTTATATGATTTCCTTCAAACTGAATTAAGCATTTTCCTTCTGTATTTTCCTGATTTTTCCTTCTCTTCCGTGTGGATGTCGAGCAATATTCTATTTCCATAAAGAGTATTGAATCTATTATTTCCCAGCCATACCTCTAATTGTGCTTTTATAGTTTCAGAAATAGTCCCATTCAGCAAGAACAATTAGCAGATTTCTAAGCTGGTACCTCACAGTTTTTGGATTGCTTTTATAGCCAGCACTCCTGTGTTCCTCTATGCAGCTTTATTTATTTAACAGATTTCCAACCATAACATTTGTAACAGTCAAAGCTATCTYTCTTTTCATAGATGGGCACAACTTTCAAATTAATGGCCATTTGATAAGGCTGAATACTCAAGAGAGCCAAGATTAACCTGAGATAGATTCTGATTTTTCACAGATGGTACCTGGTTTTTCAGTAGTGCAAACTATAAATTTTGAACACTGGCATCCTCAAACATGATCACATGTTCATGTAATATTCTGCTGTTCAAAAGTCTTTCAAAATGGTAGAGGCAAATGCTCCAGAATTTGGTGAAGCTCTGGATAGTAATAGCAGAAATTTTATCAAAAGGAGTCAAGCTAAAGTCAATAATGCACTGTACAGAATTTTTTATGTGTAAGAACTAAAAATTGCACAGAAAGGCTAACAAAATATATTCTTTCTACTTTCTATAAGGAAAGACAAAAGAGTCCAGAGAGACAAAAGTTAGGGGAGGAGATAGAGAAATAAAACATTAATATAGAGAGATGACAGAAGCAGTGTGCTTCTGATCCAAATGTCATGGATGCTTCCATTAAAGCAGCTCATTAAAGTCTCAAATTGATGAACACCTTGAATGAAATTCTGCATCTACTAAACATCAGGGGTGACAGGATTCCACCACAATCCTTGAGATCAAACGCAGTAATTGTATAGATGTTTAAGACTGCCACGAGCATGCTTTCTCTAGTCCTTCTAGAAATGAAAAGAAAGAGAGAGGAGCATAGAAATAAATAGTTTTACAGYTTCATGCAAATATTTATGCTTAACTGGCTGAAGAGAATCAGGAAAGTATGTACTCCTAGCTCAGGAGCTTGTTTGTAGCTAGTCTTCCTAGTTTGTAGCTAGTTTTCTTCCTTAACACGTACAAAATTTTCATGCTTCAAGCAATAGGAATCTAAGTTAACAAGCAAATAATACATTTGCTTTTAAAAATTTACAGATACAAAGGATATAAATCAACAGGTAGAAGATCTCTTTTATAAACAACAAAGCCCCGTATTACCTGACAATGCTCAAATACAGTACCTGTTTCTCAGCCTGTTTTTGAAGTCTTGGGATTGTAAATTCATATTGCATTAGTCTGTTATGCACAACAGACTAGTTGTCTGTTAGTCTGTCAGTTAGTCTGCCTTCACACACTAAATGGACATATCAGAAAGTRTGCTTTCAAACACAGAAATTAACAAGAAGAGAGTGGAAAAAAATTTGGACTCTGTGGCATTTTCCAGTTATGCTACTTCAAGTGTTCCTTAGATTAAACACAGGTAAAAAATATACTCAAAGAGAAATGTCAGTTTAAATTGCAGGGATCRCTAATATGCACTGAACAGTGCACTTGAAAAACAAATCACATTTTGCATGCACATACCAGTCTTTAAACATTCAGGTGGCAAACTGTTTATGTTTGACATGCCAAGTTTGGGGGGGAGGGTTGCTGTTAATTTTTTAATAACTTAGATAACTATTAGTTTTTTTAAGAAATGTGCTGCAATCCTTTACAGCTGTTTACATGTTCTGGTGCTGAAATCTACAATCTTCTTACAGATTTGGTGCTGAATTTCAAAACTAGATTGTTTCTAAAGTATGAGAAACATCATGAACACTGGGAGAAAATTTGTAGCCTTTACTCAAAATAGTAAAAGTGTTTCACTCCACTTATTTTTTTGTGGCCTAACGCTGAACTGAGCTTTAATGGGGCATTCCCTTTATGACTTTTGTTATAAAACTTACCAAAACAAAAGAATATAACTTGTGTGTAAGCAATAAATTATTTATTAATTTGTAAACTTAATGATATATTTTTATAGAAGGTAGATTTTTTTTCTAATTGTATAGGCTATATTGCATGAAATTATATAGATGGGATAATGCATTTTTGAACAAATTTTGAAACCTATGCCATGGACCAGRCAATAGAGACTCACAAACAGCTTTTTTCACCTTAACATTTCCAGATGTAAAGATCCCTTGAAGTAACATCAGGCCGGTTAACTCAGCCCCCTTTTCACACACTGTCTTACTCAGAAACAGGACAGAACAAAGTTTTGACCATTTCTACCCCAAAGCTCTTTGCCTACCACAAACAAACAGACAGGAAACACCTGTTGCTCTTGCTTGAAGAGGTAGGAGGAGCAAAGAGGCTTCAAAGAAATTTGGAGAGCTGCAGAGAGTATTAAGTGAGGCTGAAAACGAAAGCAGTGAGAGGATTAACACTCGGAAGTGACAGTTCAACTCCGTTACTCTGCTCCTGAAGTTGGAGCTCGTCCATGATTTCTCCCACTCAGTAGTGTTCAGTACYGTACATATAGTGAGCTGGGAAATTGTAAAATTTTCCACATCCTTCAATCCTCCCGCATTTGAAATATTTTTTTATAGCTCTTCATCTGCTTAGGACTGTTAAGATTTCCAGGGAAGCTAGAAAACACCCCTCTCACTCCAAACCTCAGAAGAGCAAATACGTAATTGGTCACATAAAAAACTAATCAGCACAACTGAAAAAAACACTATTTAAATTCTTCAGTAAGCACTGACTGGGGAGGTAATTTTATTTTAAGGAAATGTAAGAAAAGTCCCAAAATGACATTAAGAATTAGTATAGTTTTAAAAGGTGTGTTATTTACAGAAAAGACTTGAATAGCTCCTTTGGAAKCATTTCAAGCTGTTAAATAATTATGTATTTAGGACATGTTACACGTAGAAAAACAGCTACAAATGTACAAGGTAAAATTATTAAATCCTGTTATATCAGACAASAATAACAGGATTTTGGTACAAATAGCCCCAGACAGAACTCTGAATTTAAGTCAAGAACACAAGGTTATGGCACCTACACCACCTCACCTCTCACTGCCATGGCAGCACACTGGCCAAATATCACTKAAAAGTGAAGGCCGCCAACGCCACACGGCTGCACCCATGGCCGACCTCACCACCACCAGCACCTGCTTGTCCTTTCCCTTCTCAGCAGGACCTGGCAGCCCTTGGGATGGGCCCCAAAAGGAATCATTTACTCAAAGCGTGCTCCATGCGTGTGTCAGTGCAGCCAGGCCTGTGGGGCTGTGGGGGGAGCAGCCCCGGGCTCTGCGCAGCCGCAGCCCTGAGGGGATGGCGGTGAGAGCCCTGAGGGGGGACAGCCCTCACTGCAGGGAAACACTGCCAGGGGCCTGGGCAACAGAGAAATCACCTTTTCCTCACAGTAAACAAAACCAACACGCAAAAGAGCCACACAAGTGAAGACATAAACAAGCCTGATGCTGCCACAGGATCAACCCCATCTCCTGTACTTAATTCCTAACCTAGACACAATATCCTTCTACTTGAAATGAAAGGATTCAGCAAAAATATGGCTACAGCAGAACACCTCAAGGTTTAATGCGTAGTTTTTTCTCCATCATGAATTGCCTATGGTAGTCCATATTTCCAGATACTAGTTTCATTAGTCCTCAAGCAATAGTGCACACTATGGTGAATCTCAGTCTAGCACACAGGCTGCCCCTGGGATTATGGCTATTTGTGACATAGCAGGAGAATTACAAGAAGATAGAGGTGCACAGGCCAGGAAAGAACAAGCATCATGAATGTCAGAAAGCTTTATGCTCTCCATTTACTTTTTTGGGCCCAGTTTCCTTGCTTTATCATGTCTTGCCTGCCTCATTAACAATCCCCCCAAACGGCTGCAGTCACACTTGTCTGGAACCCAGACCCAAGGTTTCAGTAGAGCACCAGAGATCAGGATCCATAAATGATATTAACTCTCACTATTGTGTGTCTGTACAGCCTTCTGCAACCCTACTCCAAGTCACTTATCCAACCATCTGTTCCTACCCCCTTCCAACCACCCTCACTTTGTCCTCACGTTCTCAAGTCTTCCTACCAGCCCACAAGAGCACTCTTCTTTACCTGCTTGTTCAGTGTCTGGTACTAACAAACTGCTTTTTGCCAGGTCACATACCTCCGTCTTTTTACCCACTGGCCCATGCTGCCCTTGGTAAGTATGGCAAAGAGCTGCCATACAGCCCTGGGTCCGTCTGTTCTGACCACATTTGAACATTACATGTTTCTTTATGCAAGGCTGAGGTAACAACAGGGATCCGGTTATTTACATAGTAAGGGATACAGTTGTGCCAGATTAGCTTTTACTCAACACCTCTGAAAAAGGCAAAGAGTATGACCAAAAATAGCAGGAACTTAGAGAAGCAGAAGGTCCCAGCGCAGGTTGTAGCCAACAATACAAGACATGGCTACTTCCCTTTCAGGAGCCATMATTTTCACCACTAAACCTTCCAGCAGTACCATTTGTAGTGGTACTAGAATCAGAGTCTAGTACTCTCTCCTAGGAAGAATGGCTGACAGAACAAAAGTCTCCAAAACCATGGAGGTGGCAGGAGCAACAGGACTTTATATTCAGGACAACTTTCCTGCTGTACTGATAATGATTCATGCAGTRGCCTAGACAGAGGACAGAAATCAGGAACCAATTTAACTAGTAAATGGAGAACAGTCCCATCAAACATCATCATGTCTCCCCCACACAGTAATCACATGCACAGAATCCTGCTGATTTTCCCTGCAAACCTTATGTCATTTCTTCAGATAGCAAGATGACGTAGTAAACTGTTCTCCTGTGTCTGCCTGTCAAATCAAAACATCCAGTTAGGAAGCACCTGTGATGAAGTAGCCATTTATTGAGCATAAACAAAATTCTGTGAATACCTTACATAGAGGAGTAAGTTCCATAGAAACAGAAGGGAGAACTTAAGTCAGGGACTTCTTTAGATAATCTAAGATTTTGGTGTTATTTTGTCCATGCCTGGAACCCAGCTCAAACATCTCTCTGATGGTTCTTTTCTTGTCAGGGGCCACACGAGTCTTACCTGAAAGACCTTTCTAGAGAAAGGTGTGTTGGATTATGTGATACCWCTTATCAACTAATTTTTGCTGTTTGAAAATTATTTGCTATGGAGATCTGTCAGCCYATAATCCTTACAAAGGTTGTTGTTCAACTTTTGTGAAAAATGCAGCTATAACGTAAAATATAGAGAGAAGTAAATCTTGGTGTATCTGTAAGCATACAGATGGTCAAAATGGAGTATGGTCAAAATTTGAACTTTTGGTGGCAGTAAGAAAAGCTGTGCTCAAGCAGCAAATAGTTCCAAATCTTTTTTTGGAACCTCTTCCTAGTCATGTCCATCTCATGTTGAGCTCAAAATCTGTGTAACTGAGTCTTCTGACTAAAGAGAATGCATAGCTGGGGAAGGAAGGTTATTTCCTTGCAGGTAATTCTCACAGCATCCTTTTGCCAATCAGCAATAAGATAGCTTGAGAAGGGTACCAACTTGTCCAGAGGCTTGGTCACTGTCAAGATGCCAAAGTGAGCTCTGGAATTACATTAATTTTGAGTCAGAAATGACTTTTTTTTCTTAGTTCCAAGATGAAAGAAGGAGTTGTATGTAAACAACTTTTACATTTGTAAARAAGGCTTGTAAAAATGCATCTTTTTGATACAGTCTTTTAGAAACCAGAACACAGAACAACCCTATACCAACCACTACTATCCCACTGTTGTGGAAAAGGGTCACTATTCGTGTCTAGTTGTCAGCCAAGTCATTATGTGCCCTTTTCTGYAGCACATGGTCCACACACTCTGTGCTAATGGTAGTGGTAAAACCTGGAGAAAAGACAGCAGTTCATTAGTTCTTTACTGAAAGAAGCCAAGAACCAGTCTTTACAGCTGACTATGAGCTCCATTCCTTCATTCCCCAACACCCAGAACAACTTGTGAGATAACATATCAGAGCTTTCCTGAAGCCATTGAGAAGGTTTATCTTACTGATTCCAAGTGCTCAAAATGCCTAAAACTAAGGGCTGATATTTCTTGTTCAGACAAGCCAAAAACAGTRCTCTGTAGAATCCCTTGCCAGAGGACAATTTGCATCATTAAACCAGAAGTCCTGCTCCTCACAAGTCTTTCTGGGATGATGATACTGCCCTTAGTTACACTGCTCCTTGATCTGGTAACTAACAATGACTGAAAGCTCTTGTTCTCTGCAAGAATCACTGTTTGTAACTTGTAAGGATCAAACCATTAGGTCATTCAGGAATGAACTCAAGAATACTTAGATTATAGCAAGTCTATGTCCAGGCCTTGTACTTACTGAAAGTTGAACTGCTGAAATTGGTAACACAGGATGCTCTCAAGCTCACACTCTCTTGCAGTTTTAAGGTCTTCTTWATTAGTGATTACACAAGACTGCAAGAAATACACACTAACCAAGGATCTAAAGGCTATTATACCAAGAAACCATACAAGCAAAAAGTGTGACATGAAAATAAATATGTAAAATGATAYAGACTGTACCAGTAAGAAGCACACCAAGCAACCATTGTCAAGAACGCATGAAGAACTGGAAAGCATTCTACAAAATGCACACTTGTGTCTTAGTATCACAGGAGTGACTAGAGAACCAGGAAAGCAGGTCATGAGGCAGCAACAATCCTAGACATACCAAAGATCTTGCACTTGCGAATCTTCAGGCAGGGAGCTTTCAAAAATTACTACCCCACAACACAAACAGTATGGCAGTGACCCATTACACAGACAGCCCTTAGACTGCAGGCTTTCCATGAGACCTCCAATTAGTTTCTCCCAAAACATCTACCTACTGGAGTTTAACAACCAACAACATATTTTTAAAAAATGTGCCACCTAAACACTAATTAAAGTAACCACTTGATGTAGTGAGCATAAAAGYTCTGAGAAATAAAGCAATCTCATCTTCAGCCATGAGGCGTCAAAACCCTTGACATCCAAACACCTTTACCCATAGATGAGTATCAGTGAAAGTGTCATTCCGTAAAACTTGTGAAAAGCAGTTTGAGTAACAAAGTAGCCCTCTCCCCTCCACTTGAAAAAATGATGCACTAATACAGCTATTGATGGCTAAGAGATGAAAAACAGAACCTCAGTATGAGAAATACACCAACATGCTCTGTGAACTATAACAGAGCTATAACAGAACTATAACTATTTTGAAAGCCAAGCCCATTACCTGCCCAAAGGCAGCGGATTCAGAATATGTTAATATATTGACAACAGCCAAGGAACACTGCAAGTCTAAGCASAACTGTCTTCCCTCAAGCTGCTACTCTCACCCCAACCAGTTTCATCTTTTCATTTTATTAAAAGAAAGATTAACCTGATGATGAATTAACTCCTTCTTTTTGTATCTGTCAATTCCTCTTGCTCTGAATCTCGAAAGATTTGCATTAATATTTTTCCCACTAAACTGCAAGTTCAGAAAATCTTTTCTACATGACTTTCTGTTCCCATTTTTCTAGGCTGAACTCTGCCGGGTTTATCCTAAATTATCCTGGTCTCCCTTCAGTCATTTGATACTCCAAGACTTTAGACACCACAAAAAAAAAAGCTTTTTGCTTTCATTAGAGCATCATATACAACCACCACTCTCTTTAATCTCATAGTCCTCACTTCATCCTAGCTCCTTATTAATACTCTATGTATTGTGCATGTGTCAGAGGACTTAAATGCAACCTTTAGGCTTGAACMTACATATTCTTCATGCCCTGTTCAGCGTAAGATCAAAATGTCCCCACTACATCAACACAGCACATTCATGTCCATGCAGACACAGATGGGGGGTTCTGAGCAAAGACGTGGAAAATTACTACCTTCATGCCCATAGAGAAACATGTTTCTGCTTCACAATGTCTAGTGCAAAATAATAAAACATCTCAGGCTATCAAGACATACTACAAAAYTACACCCTGTTAGTTAACAAGAAGCACAGTAAACTCGAGTCAAAAGAAAAAAAAATAGTGTTTTATTAACTACCACACTGTTATAATACACTTTAAACGTACAATAAGGTAGCCTTTAAATTTGAGGTGGTTTTAAGAATAACAAATGAACAGATTTCCAAATGTTTGTAAATAGGTGAACTGCAGTAATTATTGTTGTACATTTTTTGAAAATGGTATAGCACTTACAGACTGGCTATATARCTTCATTTTGTACATTTTCTATAATTGAAAATATAAACAGTAATTAAAAAATAAAAAGAAAATTCAGCATAATAAAAAACATATATGTTTATCAGTTAAATGTACTGGATACATACAATTTTTAAGGGAAGAAGCAAAAAAGGAAAGATGGCTGATATTTAAATGCAGATTGACTAACCAAAAACTAAACAACAAACAAATAAAAACCTCATAAACCCCCTAGTTCACTATGACTATATCCATATGTTTGGGAGTACTGTCAATATGGAAGTGATTTTTCTTTTGTATTTGCATATGTTATATTTTACTGGTAATTTACATGATGGCTTTTAAGGCCCTGGCAGACAGATGATTTTTTGGAAAACGATTTGATAAAAATCACTGCTGAGACGCAATACACCTTATTTTTGGTCCTCCAATGTTCAAAAGAAGGGATATACTTCACTATAACATTTGCCTTACCACCCAAATGCTTCAACCTATACATATTTATTTTTCTTAACATTTTAAGCTTTTTAAACATTGGTTATATTGCCCACCTTGGTTATTGAAAGAATATTAACAAGACATCATTTTGGCAAATTAAATCTTAAACATGGCTTTTCAATAGGATTTAAAAGGTGACTATCCCTAGAGTTCCATGTTAAAATGTAGTTTGCAAAATCTTACAAGAGTAATGCTTAAAATATTGTACATAGTTACCCTAATTAAAATAATTAACTTCAAAATGACAAGTTGATGAGCTAAGTAAAGCCTACACTATGTAACATTTGCTTGGAAACTTGATTTGTCAGTTATGCATAATAAAAATTCCAGTCATCAAGAAAATTACAAAATTTCTTTTATCATAATGTGATTTCTTTTCACCCATCAACTTCTTTTATCTTACAATAGATAAATACCAACATGTTCTCATTTTTTTTACACTAAACCACACAGGATTGATGCATTTGGTTAGACTACCATTTCCATCGTTAAATTCTTTTTTTTTTTTTTTTAATATAACTTGGTAAAATTTCATCTCTTCTAGATTCCAAAAGTACCTACAAAACCCATGCAATTTTACCATTTTAATATACTATGGAATATCATACAAAGTAAGGCATTTCAGTGTCATGTATAACCAAGTTACTGTCAATCCAAAAAATTTTTGCACATCAATAAAAAGATATCTAAGAACTTAGGAACAATATTCTTCTCACTACTGTATAAAAATAACCACAATTAATAGGTATCTTGTGTAATATTTACTCCATTGTCTCGTTTCCCGAAACTGTGACAAGCTGTAAAGGTATTTCAGTGTTGGTAAGAATATCCTGATTGCTGGTGCCAGATGTATTAACAGTTCCTATTCCTGAAACAGAACCTTGTTGAATATTTGCAAGGATAAGTGTTGTTCCTCCTGCAGTAATCAAAGTATCATCAGATGTTGCTTCTACTGATGCCAGCACTGTACTGCTAGAGTGAATACCTTTTTTATTCTGATGTGTTTTAATGTGTTTGGCAAGATGGTCACTTCTCATAAAGCGTTTTGAACATTCTGGACAGACAAATTTCTTCTCACCTGTCAAAGAAGAAAAAAAAAAACATTCAAGACAATTAAACTTACTACTTTTAGAGTCAGAATTCTAACAAGAATTATACTGAGGAAAAAAACGATCCAACATGATAAACTTTTGTGTTACAATTTTTGACACCCATACAAATCCTTTATATAAGAACTGATTTGATTTTYTGTCTGTCACCAAGTTTGGGGAGATCTTTCAGGCCTGCTAGAGAATAYAGCCATCTTAGATCCTCAGTCTGCTAAGTTTCACTGCAATAATTATCAATAAATAGCTTCTAGAAGGAGAACAAAACCTACCAAATGATGGACAGGAAATACTGTATGACCTAGAGTAGAATCACACTTGCGACTGACACACAAGATCATAAGGTAATTCAGTTTTGAAAAGACCTCTGAATGTCTGTATCCTGTTCTCTGTCTAAGCAGTCACCTGTRAGGTCAGATCTGGCTGCTGAGGAATTTATGTAGTTTTTCTGAAAACCTTTAAKTATGAAGACTGCAGGAACTCTATGGGAATGCTCCTCCACTGCCTGGCTATTCCCACAATTATAAAGTTTTTTATTTATAGCTGTTCTGAACCTTTCTTATTTCAATATACATCTGTTGTCTCTCATCCTTCAATCAATGCACCATCAGGCAAAGTAACTTTGTCTTCTTAATGGTGGCTTTTGCAGGTAACCAGGAAATTACTACTAAGCTCCCCCCTGCCATTACTGTTCTCTTAGTGCTACAGCCCTTCCTCATAGGGGAGATGTTCCAGCTTCCTGATCATCTTGGTCACTCATCAGTGAACTTAATCTGGTCATCAATGTTTTTCTTAGACTGGGTGCTGGAAACAAGATGCCATATTCTAGATGCGGTCTAACCAGAAAAGAGATAATCACTTCCTTGTGACCAGGCTCTTTGCTTCTGCTGATGCAGCTCTGGGCATCATTKCTGCTGGCTCTTGATCATGTTCCACTTGTCTATCAAGACTCCCAGGTACYTTTCAGTAGAGCTGTTTCCAATCTCTCCATGTCTGGCCTGTGTTGTTCTAAGTGTTAATTCCATCCCAGCTGCAGTACTTTGTGACTATTCTTGCTGAATTGCCTAAGGTTCCTGTTAAYCCATTCCTTCACCCTCAGTCCTGAACAGCAGCCTTGCCATCAAGTRCACTGACTCTTCCAGGTCAGTGATAAAGATTTTAAAAGAGGTCTAAGGACAGATCCCTGCAGTTCTCTACTTTTCACTGGGAGGCAGRTACACTAGGAGCCATTAACTACACCCTCCGAACGCGCCTTTTTAAAAAACCATCCATCTGTCTATACAGACAAACTGTAACAACCCAGCTTGGTTTCAAGCATCCAAAACGTCTACACAAAAGCACACCATTAAGAATATGGAATATTTTTCACAGACATCCAAAGACATTTTTCTAAGAAATGTAAATACTGATAAGCACAAAAATTAATTATTTATGAGTTTTTTAAAATACTATGATTTTAAAGGGTAAACATCTGGTAGAATGCAAATATGGATTTAGTTTGCAGGGAAACAGGAAAAACAGACAATAGATTTTAAACTAGCTGCTCCTAGCCAAAGTGGAATATCTACATTAGTTTCTTTTCTTAGTATTAGACAGAATGGGGAATGTGAACCTGAAGTTCCTAGTGGGTGGTCTAACCACAAAACTAAAAGATTTGGAATGAACCACCAAGATTTTAGCAATGATATCTTATCTCCAGGCCACCTGGTCTCTTGTTTTCCTTTTTCATTTTTTCATTTTTCTTAAGAAAAAATTATTGACATTTTAAGATAGAAAAAGAACTATAATCTAGTTCAAACAAATTAAATTCACTGCTGAGCCTGAAGCAAAGTATTCTGATTAAGCCACATTAAATATTACTTTAAATGTCAGTTTTGAATCAAGAGGTGGCTGTTTTATCTCCTCAGACCTACTAAAGATTCCGGAGTGTATAAATATCGATAAGTATTAAAGCATTTTAGAAACGTAAGACTGCATTAAAATCAATCCAATTCAAAGATCAGTTCTCCTCTTAAAAAGTTATTTATCCAAGCCCTGTCCACAACACTCCTTTGGTTAAATAAACTAGAATCAAAGACTGGAAACCTGTGTGCGTTCTTCGGTGTCGCTGGAGCTCATCGCTGCGAGTGAACCTTTTGCCACAGAACATCCAATTACAAACAAATGGACGCTCTCCAGAATGCCAGCGGAGATGAGCTCTCAAATGCGAAGTTTTCCCATACACTTTGCCACATCCTGGTATGTGACAAATGTGTTGTTTCTTTTTTCCCAAGTTGGAGCCTCTGTTTAAAAAAAAATTAAAAAGAGAAGTTATTCATTCTAATACATTACATCTAAATACTGGTCATACATATACATGGGGCTACATGTACCACACTGGAACTGCAAACCAACCTGAGCAGCTTCACATTTTTGTTTCAAATGCAACTGAGTTCCAGCACACTCCATAGGATGCTGAAAATAAATTATGTAATGCCATCCCAACTCCACAACAAACTATAAATGCAGCTGTGTGTGAAATGTATGTGATAGAAGCATAATCCTTTTTAGAATCATYCATGTATATGAAGTTGGAAATACAGTTATTACAGGAGTTTGTAYCACTTTCATGCTGAAGTGGCCATATTTTACATTTCTCCAAGTTTCAGTTTTTACCATATCAAAGATAATCTTGGCAAAGAAAAACAGAAATTACTGCAACTGTCAAAACGGACACTGGAGATTTGGCAACTGGGTAGAGAACAGATGGGACTTCTGGCATCTTGGGGAAACCTGAGAATTATTTTGGCGTTTGAAGACAAGCATATTAACCTGAATGCTTTCACTAAAAGAGGTGGAAGCTGATCTTGCTGACATTTAAATTAATTCCTTGGTTTTTTAGTTTAAAAAAAATCCATCACAATGAACACAGAATTCATAGATCATATAATCCAGACTAGTGAGCTTGACGCTTATTTTAAGATGCTGTCTCACTGTAATGGTAGGTGATTGGTTCAGGGGAAGCACCTGACACAACAGCCTAATATTTTTTTTTTAATCAAATCACAAGGGAGAGATAAAAGACCCAGAGAAAAAGATCAGTCTGGCCAGTGCAGGGCATCATAATTGATTTTAGCCAATTTAAGTGTTTGCTGCTGCTAAAAGGGGCACTTGAGTGAATAGGTCTGGCTGACAACACAGCTATTTGAATGGTAAATGCTGGTACAAGGGAGGAGATTGGAAAATGCAGCCAAGCTTTGGGCCACCTTATTCATCAGCAATGTTAACTTAAAACACCCTAGGTGGATTCTGAAATCACGGTCTTTGACGCTCCATCCTCCATGACTTATTATACAATTTTCAGTTGCCTCCCAAGGCAATTTTTTCCTTTAAACTGGGTGCTCAGCTTCTGGTTTACATTTAATGAAGGTTCAGAGTGAAGTGCATACACACTTCAAGGAGCTAGCAATTGCAGTAAGCATTTCTACACATGAAGAGAAATTAACTCACTCTAAAAACTCACAGTATCTAAAGGGGATTCCAGCCTTATCACATATGTACCTAAAACATTACAGACAGTCCAGAAAAGTWAGGAGATAAAATCCCAYKAAGTTCTAGAAAATGTTTTTAAGAAATCTCAACRTAGAGCAATCTTCATAATGCTTCATTAGTCATTTTGTGTCAGAAGAAAAACCGTCACTTTTACCTATTTATTTGTCATGACGAATCAAAGTTTCGATACCAGAACAAATTCAATGTCAGCAGAAGCAGAGCCCAGAAGGCTTTTGATCCTGCTGTTGTAGCAGGGKAATTGTACAAGTAAATTCATCCTCACACTTTCTCCAAATGTGCTAGTGTCTTCCCTCCCACAGTAATCAGCACAAATATTTCGTAACTTGGCATACTATAGTATACAAATTGGGTGAAAACACATCAAAATTCCCTTTGAAAATTTTAAGATGCCTAAATCAATCACCTGAAATTTCTTCAGTACACCTTTAGTCTAGACTAAAGGAAGCCAAGGTTCAACTCATGGTCATTACTGTGCATATGTGGTTTAAATACCTAATTCTAAGCAGCTCACCTAACTGGTGACAGAATTCCTTAGCAGACTCYGAAGTTCCAAGTGAGGGGAAAATTAGGGATCCACAGAACAAAACCCACAATACTACTGTGAATTAGCAACTAAGTGTATTTATTCTACACAACTTCATATGGGCATCTGCATGTTTWCTTCACGTGTGCTCTAAACTGACAGGATAAAAGCCAAACTCTAWCTGAACACTTTGCAGCTGTGACAGTCTGGCACTATGCCCTAACACATCATGGTAAGAGGCCTTTCTTGCTGCACTGGCCAATAGCCAACATCACTGAATAAGAATATGACTCCAGCCTACTCCTTGAGTGRAGCCTTTAAAAGAATTAATATTAAAGTATTTCCACAGCACATTTTAACTTTACAAAGATTGGAAGTGACGTTTCTCAATAACCAGGCAGACTGCCACAGTTCCAGCAGGAAACATCCACTGAGAAACWGGACTTTATATTCAGCAGTACTTCCAGGAACAACATGAAGTATTTCAAGGGTAAAACACACACTTATTATTTTAAGAATGCTGATTTTAGAGCTACATACCTGGAGTGTTACTCAGAACCACTATAACCAGTTCCACTATAGAGCAGACAGGAGTAGTTATATCTCAATGTAACTCCAGATACAATTGTTAGAAGGGTGAAATCTCTAGATCTAACTGAGAGGAGGTTATACTTTCTACTTCAGACATCCTAACTAGAAGCCTAATACATTCTGTTTGGAATCAGGGTCATCCTTTGAGGCATGTCTCTCTCCCCACTTGCTTATTCCCCATTTACTATATAAGCTTGGGGCTAAAAGGTGTTAATTTACCAATCCAATACATTATCATCTTCCTTCCCTTTCCCTCYCACCACGTAAGGCAAAAGTAACAGTGGCGTTCCACTTCTGAGAACTCTTACAAATCTGAGGACTGCAATGTAGTTCAATTCCTGTACTGAGAGTCAAAACAAAACCCAAAAAGCCAACAACAAAAACCAGAAATAACTTCTCAACTCCACTCTGAACAGAAAACAAAAGAAAATGCAAGAAATACCAAAACCAAGGTTATACAACAGATGAAATTATGGTCAAGTCTGCATATGTGAAGCCATGTTACTACCTTTTCCTACTCCATTCAGAGCATAAGAACATTAGTATTAATTGAGTGAAACATGATTCAGTTTTTTTACATTGATTTAAAGTGTTTTTCTTGTTTTACTAGTTACGTATTATTTATGTACTATGTTAAATACAGAATTATTCATTTCTTCAAGGTTTTTTTCCTCATCATGGGTACTGACAATACTTGTAGTATCTAAGYAATTCAGAAACATTAATGACTTTATCATCTTAACATTTAGGTATGGTGGGCCTGAGCTAGCCAATCACTTTGTACATCCAACTATGAGGTAGAAAGAGATCAAGACCAAAACTGTCAAACACCCACCAGCTTGAGATGTCAAGYTCAATATAGCAGAAGAATATTTTCTTAAGGGTACTGTAGATGTTTACAGTTTCTCAATCAACTCCTTTACAGCAATGAACATGGCAATTCTGCAGTAGAACAGGTGAGGTATACAGACTCCAAAACTTCAGAACCCTATTGCTTCAGTTCTGTATCTTATTTCCTAAATATTTCCCAATTTCTGCAATAAGTGAAGCAGGTGACAATCATTACACAGCCCTGATTCACTCTGTTTGTATCAAGCCATCCCATCCACTGAACGGCACTGAGATCATATGAAAAAAGTAGTATGCAGTGAAGTAATTAGAAACCAAGTGATAAYGTATATGCACAAGGGATTAAAGTAGCCCAGGATATCTTAAGTTAAGCACTTGATCAATTTATAATTTTTTTAACTTTAACACCACTTTAAGAATTATGAATGCTATCTGAAAGCATTTACAAAAGCAAACGTCTCAGTTTCTGAAACTGCATCGGCAGAGTTGAAAGACAAATCAAAATTCAGAATTCCAGCACTAGGGATAAACAGGTAACTCTACCAGCTATGGAACATGATCAACACTCAAACATTCCTCCAACTGGGCTTATTCCTTTATCCTAAACTCTAAAGGAATTCTACATTCTGGTGGGAAAGTTGCTCTAGCAACTGTAAGCACTTTCACGCTTTTTCTGTTTCCACACCATTGTCTCCTTCATTATCCTGTTTCTCTTCCAGTTCTAATTCTTCTCACATCCCGACTTCTTGTCCTACTTTTCCTAGTTACTTTGTATGTTTAACGTGTCCAGGCTTTCCTCTACAATAATTTCAGATCTCATCTATCTGAAATCTCTGTCCTAGCTCTTAACTCTTTCCCAAAATCGCATATCTGAGTTTTCAGTCAGACTACACCCTTTTCCAGACTTCCTAACAATCTCTCAAAAACATTCTCTCTTGGGTTGAAACTTTAAAATTTCATTTTACAGCAACTCCACTCAGAAGGAAGAGGATTGTACAGCAGAGATTTCTAAATTAAAGCCACTGTAACTTGGAACAGAGTCTGAGGGAGATCAAACACGTGGAATCTCTGTTTCCTAAGAGTACAGGCAGAGCAAATCAGAGTTTTCTCCTGAAATGAAACAAATCTCAGCCCAAGGTGTTCTTTGGGCAGATTTTCATGGCAGAGGCAGAGTTCACCAAGAACTTGGAAATGTCTGTGCCATGTTGCAGTGAACTACACAYTGAAATTTAATAAGAGGAAGCCAACAGATAAAGATGTTCTATAAYATGCAGAGATATTATCACTTAAATGAGATGCACAATAATAAAGCATAGATTCCAATACAACACTGAAATTTAATGAACTGGAAGTTAGTCCCTCTTAGCCAAATCTCACTAACTTTGAAAACAGACAATTCACAATTTGTTATTTAGAGTTATTATACAAACCTTGTTTTACCTAGGAAACCAGTGAATAAAAAAAATAGAAAAACTGTATTTTTGTAACACTACAAAGCAATTAAACTGTGGAAAAAAAACGCTCAATCACTGAGGAAATGCAGAAACACAGGATTTAATCAAGTTCKTGATATAAGATAGGAAACCAATCACAGATGCGTAAATTCCAAAATACTTCATTTTTGTATTTTTAGAGCAATGTTTTATCCCTCTCACTTATACGAGGTGACACCTAACTCCAGATTTTTTCAACCGATCTCAACAGCATAAGTCAGAAAAAATGGAATAATATGCTTTTTCATTTGCAAACCCAAAAATGAAAGTGGTGGTCCTTTATTGCATAAACTGTTTTGCATAAGCCTCTAGTTTCCTCTCATTGCAGACAACTGCTGTWAATAAAAACTCCTCTTTTTCTCGTTCATTATTTGTTTTTTATCATTATATACATTATATGACATTAAACTTTACATACCTTCCACCACCTTCTTTACAGTTGGGACATGTACACGCTACTCGTCGCAGTCTTTTTCCCTCCTGATGTGGTTGGTCCCCTTCCTCATCTACAACCTGTACTCTCAAATGTGTTAGATCATTAGTATTCAGTGTAGAATCACCACTGAGCTGCCACTCTTCTGGGTCAGGATCCTCTTCTTTAATCCTAATATCTGAGAAAAAGAAAAAACACAGATCCATAAGTAGCCCATTAAATAGACAAAAGGAAACCATAATGATCAAATCTTTTTACCCTTGAGAACACTATGTCAGTCAAAAGTCAATGCGCTTACATGCATACTGCCATTGTTTCTGTGCCCTTGTAACCTGTAATGTATTTTAKAAGTTTATCATACTATACATTTCAAAGTTGAAGATAAGCTATAATGAAGTATTATCGTTTAAGTTTGAACTGCTCTTGGTGAGGGATGCTGTCACCAGGGGAATATTGCTTGCTTTAAACYTGGGAAAAACTGAGGAACAAGAGGTTGGACAGGGGTTGAAGAAAACATAAACAAATGATCCTGAGTAGCTATTCCTTTTTCCACAGCATTTCCCAATTAGTGTTACATGCAGTAGAAACAGCCTTCTTCGATGGTCTTMAGAAGCTTTCAGTATGCACAGAGATATACAAAGTATGTGACAAATCGATCTAATAAAAGGTTTTCATCTGACAAAGACAAAGATACTTAAGGAAAACAACTAAATTAATGTTTTTGTTCCATTTTTCCCTTTCCACTTGAAATTTATGTCTTTTGCACAATACATAGAAAGGAAAACATTTAAGAGTGTTATTCAGCACTCTACAGAAATAAGCAACGCATGAATCACCTCAACGTTTTGATATACCAGTAGTCAAAATAGGTCTTAGCAGTTTSCTGGATGCAAAAAGACCTCCTAATTATTCCTTATAGGACAGACATTTGCAAGTATGAGTACCCTCTCCCTACACAGCATTCATTCAATCTAATCCAAGAATTAATTACAGCATCGTAACAACTGTTTTAACAAATTTACATTTTAATAGGAACATTTTTCCCCTCAAATACTATTTGGTATTCYCAATGGGCCTAAAGTCTGTATTTCAAAAACAGACAGTTTGTATATACCAGATTAGAAAACTAAACCCCATCCCCTTCTTTTGCTCAGTAGAGTAATTTATTTGTATTTTTTCTGTGAACGTGATTAGCCACTAGCACAAACTAATAAGCAAACAACCATAATTTAGTYGGGGCTTAAAAAATTTATTATTWTTTATTTTGCTGAAGCTTCAAAATAACATCTGTGTATCTTTCTGGACATATTCAAGAGACTTCTTTTTCAGCAAAACAAACTCAATTATCATGTAGACTTTTAACCTTAAACACTGAAACCTTAACTAAGCATTGTGGCCACTCTAAGTTTTTTCTAGGAGTCAGTGCATCAGCTATCATCTTTAYAATGAAGACAAAGCTGCACAGACTGCCTGATAAAACTCAAGAAAGACTGTGCTGGGTCATATGACAAAGAGCATCCTGTCCCAGTAGAGATCAGGAAAGAAAGSAATGACAAAATATGTAAAGAGTAATAATTACCTGGTCTACCTTCGAAATCACCTCCAGCATTCATCTGTTTAGAGACAAAGGATATAGCTACACAAAAATTTGCTTGAGGCTAATAACATCGCAGCCCAGTCATTCCCAATACCACAGTCTGCCTTTCTTCTGCACACATATAACCACATGCTGGACTGTCCTGTACCCTATATCACTGATATAATCAATAGTTAAAGAAATTCTCTAGGAAACCACTGCATTGGGAAAAGAATTCCAAGTCAAAACCAGGGAAGTCTAGAATATTTATCTGGTTTGGCTACAAAAGTCAGTGCTAGAAACTAAGTTTGTGCATGACAATGACAGGCTCTGAGCTGTGAGAATCCAGGAGCAAGCACACTCACTTCTGCTGGTTCTTTACACACGTGGTACTGCTGTGGTAAGCTTGCCCCAAAGTCACCTGCATGCTGAAATTCACTGTCACCATAACAAGCTCACAATTTTAGACAGCACCACAAGGAACATCTTTCATGTGAAAACCTAGAAAACCTGCGCAACTTCTGGTCTTCTTCATGACCCACCAAACTACCTAACTACAATTTTCTGAGACTCAGCTACAAAATAATGTTATTATCTATATGTTATATATAAAAATAATTTTATATAAGCAAACATTAAACCACTATAAAACATAAAAGTTTATAGAATTATCTTTCAAATAACTATTAAGTATGCTAATACATTTACTTAGAGCAACATTAGAAAAAAGCAAAAGCCTGAYTCACTCTTGCACAAAAGGGCATATAATAGGCATTTAAATACAGCAAGGCAGCAAGACTGCCAGCACAGGCCAATGCAAGTCTCCAAGTAGTTCTTTAGGCCCAGATATGTTACACAATATACTCCAAATACTTTTAACAATCAAATGTAGCATGACACGTACACTGTACAAATTCTGGTTTTCTTTAAAATAAGAATTAAARTACTATTAATACAACAACACACTGTATTAAGAAGATCATTTCAGTATGATCTCACTAACATTAGACATTGGCATACAGTGTGCCTGTAAGTCAGTAGCTGAATCCTGTTAAAACTCCACACATATACTTCAAAAGTGATATGTCCTAGCAAAGATGAATGGAACAAATTAGAGTGTGGATCTGTGCTCCCAAGACCCAAATGCCCTACTGAAGTAAATCATTCCATATGATTTGCCCTATTATACTGACCTCCTAAAGTCACACTAATAACAGAGACACAACTAAGAACAGAAGCATGTCCAGAAAGTCTATTAGTACAGGACAGTATCCATGACTTTCTACCTTCTATGGAATGTTTRTTCCACTTTACAAACTTTCGTCATGAGTTCATTCCACTCTTTCATTAGCATCTCTATATTCCCTGTTTCTCCCAATCACCACCATTATTGCAGCAGCACAAAGGTTTGTAACAGTTTTATAATGACAGAGRCATTATTGAGAAACTTACTTGGAAAAAAAACACTCCTAACAGTTGAGAATACTGGAGAAGACAACAATTTACACAGATATACAATAGTTCATAGCATTAATTTAAAAAATGCAAAACTGAAATAAAGACAAAGTAGTACCAYGTTTTTTAATTTGTGCTGTGTTTCCTGATTATCTCAGTATGGCAGGAAGTGTAGCTAATGCTTTAGTTATTCCTCAGAAGGACTTTTACTSTAGGCACACAGAAAAGTACAACATAAACTGGCAATTTACAGACAGGACTTCTTAATACTTATCTAYGTAGACAATACTTTAAACAAAGCACAACTAGAAATACCAATAAAGTGTTTATCTAGCCTCTCCAGAATCCAGTATGGATTCTGCAGAGAATGGATTGCATCAAAACCCACAGTGAAYGTGATTGCCTTAAATGAGGTCCTTAGAACCAATGACTCTGTTGCCCTTCAAGTAGGTTTTACATTACTGCAGGAGATAAGGTTAAAATTCCCACCAGTATTTTTTGGCAGGAAGAGGGGTGCCACTCATGAAGATGTTGAAAGAGCAAACCATGGAGAAGAGCTACGGATTAAGTTTTCTCCAATGCAATGGAATTTGAGATTATGCAAATTCACATAGATACCAGAGACTGAGTTTCTCCCCTGGTGTTCTTCTAAATGTGCTCCMTTCTAATTCAGCCTSAGATGAGAGATTTTACCCATTTTCTGCATTAAAAGGGGCCTAAAAGAGTCTGTATAATCCCTAAAGCCATGGCAAATTGATGCAAACACTAGCAAATCTGAGGCAACTTTTGTCTTCTACCAATTAAACATAGATTAAATGAAGGTTATATTTTCTTCACTATTTTATTTCTGTGCTTTCAGGTTTCTACATGTCCTTACATTTAAAGTTCACTACTAAATTCTAGGTAAGTATGAAGATACTTCTAGACAAAATTTAGACAAAGATATTGTTGGAAACTGACAACACAATTATAAAAACTATATATTGTGTTCAAGTTCTGCTTCCTGTCTGGTGTGCTACATTTGGTTTAGGTTTGGCTTTTCCAAGATGGAAATTGGGATCTTGGTATACAATTTTGTTCCAAAGGTAGTATTTCATAGTCATGGAAAGCCCAGAGCTGGCTGCAATATGGAAYAAGATTAACTGTATTTGGCAAATAAAACCAATAACTAAGACATTTGTTTAAAGTGCTTCAGAGAAGAGCAACTAAATTGACAGGATGAAACGATGCAGACATAAATGCAGTTTAAACTATTCTTGAGTACATGTGAACTATAATCCAGTGTGGAGAGAAATATTGCTGCCTGCTGATATACCCAGGTCATTTACCTACCTCACCAGGTATCAGATGAATGCATCAATTAAGCTTCACATTATGTCTCAGCCTGTTTCAACCAGGACTTAAGGACACATTATTTTCTTCATTACAAAAAAAGTTATTAGATTGCCCAAGAGCCACATAAACAGGGATAATTGAGAAGGGAAGAGGATGAACTTTTTTTTTAACATATCAGCCTTTGCAGAATGCAACAAAGGCACACTCAGTATTACGTTATAGCAGCCTGCAAACTGTGAGCTTCTAGTTTAGCTGCTTTTCCCAGATGCTGAAAGCCACCCTACCTTTTTACCCAGCTAAGCTTAAATTCCTAATCTGAGAAGCAGAAGCATGGTCTTTGAACTGAAAAGAGATTTGCAGCAGCTCCACTTTCACACCTGTTTCCTCACAGCATCACAATTTGACTGTCTGCCATTTCAACTCTTTCTAATAATTTATATTTCCAAATAGGTGCTTCCCTTCCKACCTTTCTCAAGAAAACAGATGTTAATTGCCATTTCTTTTCCATCTTCTCCAGTTAATTTTCTGTTTTCTCTAGAGTGCAACCCACATTACCTTGGTATCTTGACTCATCTTGYCTTAATCTTTAGATGAGAGAAAGCTCTAGTAACAATATTTAAATTTCTGAAGACACTGGTCTTTTTCTTTCCCATTCAAACAAAACTATCTAAATTAAACTCTCTCTACTAGTTGACCAACTGTGCAAGTCTTTCAGACAGGAAACTCAACAGAGTTAATAATTTTTATTCTGACTTGCCCCCAAAACTTAAATGTGAATTTTGGCATTTTTATTACACAATAAATTACAAGGCAACATAAGGCAGACTGCAGAATGTCATCTTGAAATACTGGTGAACCTCAACTCAGAAGAAAGACTATCATCTAGATTCAGTAGCTCCAAATCAGATTTTAARTTTCTGAGGAAAACAACTGTTGTGTACAAGTCTAAGAGCAGGACCTCACAGTACTCAAGCAGTACCAGCAAAATGATAAAAACACAGCAACAGTTTTTTTTTTCCTCACAAGAAATGCCAATTCTGTATCTCCAAGTGCTCCTATACATTATTCTAAAGCAAATACTTAAGTACTTTAACCATGACGGTACTTTAGCCAGTGCTACCACAAGGAACACATTATGCACCAAGAAACAATTACTTGTCCTACAGTAACTGCACTCCCTTGAAATGTCTACACATTCTCAAGATTTTGGATTCTTGTAGRAAGTATAAAATGAAGCATGCACTCACTTTTTCTGTTCTTCTCACAGYTGAAAATCTAAGAGGGTTTAACTAAATAAGGGGAAGAAGAGTCGATCACACTTAACACAGAAGCCAGAAACTCCAGAAATATGTAAGGAAAGCAAGAGAATTCTCTGACCAGCAGGGATAAGTATTTCTACATAGCCTATCGGACTGCTRTTAGGGTCAAACAACAGAATTGCCAGCGGTAATTCAGGAAGACAGAACTGCTCAGTAAGTGTTTCTGCCCTGTATTGAGGTAAAAGCCAAAAAATGGCCCTACTACTAGATAACAATGAAAAGCTCCCCACTGAYAGTAAGTCAGGAAGATGTAAAAACACCTACTGAAGTAAACAATAAATCAACAGATTAGGATAATTTTCAYTTGACACTTTCAAGAGAAGGCTGAAGAGGTCTCTGCAGTTTTAATGCTGCAAGCCTTTGACCRTGTGAATGCTCCAGTGGGTTAGAAAAAAATTAGTAGTATGATAATACTGAAAAGAGTAAACAAAAACTCAAAGAACTACAGACAGAATTAGTGCACTTAAAATGTGATTATGTGAACAATTAGACTAAAAATTATTTTTTTAATTTAAATCAATGATAACACAGTTGTTGATATAATATACTTGAGAGTTCTGCACAGCAAGTGTCTTACTAGGATATGGAAAACACTTTGATTAAATGAAGTAYAAAACATACTTGGAATACATGAATTACAGACTGGCATGAATTTTAGATGCAGACTGAGAACTATCATTCCTCTATGATAAATTATGAKGATGTCATTGACAATGTGTATTTTTATCTCCTTTTGCTCTTGAAAATTACTACTTTTTGAAAAAAAAAAGTGTCTTCCACAAGCAGTAAAAGACAACCCACCTACAACCCAGCCTGATCTTCAAGAGGGCAATCACAACTAGGGTCCTGGTGAGTATTCCTTCTTTTTAAGTTGTACCAGTACTGGAARCAAAATCCTTTGCCTCTTTCACTCCATGGATACTTGCTATACCTCCCCACAGGTGTAGGAGAGTTTTCACTTTATGTCAGGAGTATCTTGTAAAAAGGGTATTTGAAAAATGAAAAAGAAATGCGTACCTGAAACTGGGTAATACATTCTTTTGTGAACATCCTGAGGATATCTGACACTAAGGCACCTCAGGCTAACCTCCTTAATTCTGAGAATCTAAACTGCATCTYCAGACATTCAGCACACACAACATATATTTACTTAGGAGTAACACRTATGCAACAAATTTTCACCTCACCACCACCAGCTGTAAGAAAAATCATTCATGAGCTGTTTTGGAACAAAGAGCAAACAAGCACAAGTAKTGACACAGACGAAAGATGCGACAATTCAGTACTTCCAGGAATTTGAAAAAAAAATGTAATTCTATTCCACAATAACAAATATTGCACTAAAAAAATTAATCAAAGTAATTGAAGTTCTGCAAACTTTCTTACACTGAAATGAGATAATTTACTATGTGCTGTTATAAGCATGACTGTGAAACACATACAAGCATGATCATCTAATTTTTCCACAATTTATTAATTTCCTTTTAGAATTAYGCTAAAATAAGGAATGCAATTTAAGCATGCTGACAGCAAACTATTTACACAAGATTGGTACATAAATAGCTCTGATTCYTGCACTAACTTAAATTCATCAGTTTCCAATTTAATTTTCATGTTAAAAAAACAGTGGGGAGAATTGCTTTTAACTGTTTTGATTTTATAAGATGCTAACTAAATGCTTCAAATGAAAATTGGATAGCCATAGAAGATGTTGTCAGATGAAAATATTTACTTAACATCATTGCTTCAGTTTACTTCATGCATTTGATAAGACTGTTTTATTTTTTAAATCTATTTTATGAGGATACCATGGCCTTGTTCCAAAGTCTTGGTATAAAGAATGCTGTAGAAGTAAAAACTGCATAGCTGAAATTAAAATTGATAAGGTTAAAAACTGAAACTTAAAGAGAAAAAACTAAATTGTGCAACACTGAAAACCAGCCAAAACTTCTTTAAAAGTTCTAGATGCCAGAAAAAGGCTTTAAGCAGCATTCTGCACTACTTCATCAGAAGCACTGAAACTTTGAAACACCCATTCCTATAAGTAAAACCATGAATACTTCATTTTCAATTTTGTTTGTTTCAGCATTTACACTTAAGAAACAGACAGTAGACCAAAGCCTCCCAAGTTATCAGCAGATGAAAGATAAATTGTCACTTGGGCAACTATTTAACTTGAAAATTGTCAGCCAATTTTTTGGCCAAATTTAGAGTAACTAAATTACTCCAGCATGACAAAGATGTCAGATTCTGGCAGGAATGGAATGAAGTTGCCACCACAAATAGCCAACCACTCCCACCCACTATGAGCTGGTGTAAGCTATCATCAGGCCTGACTGTAAGGTCAATGGCAGCAGGCAGAYGAGTCTTTAAGTAGCTGTGTACACTCCTGCAGAAGAGCAGCTGGGAAGAAAGATGTGGMAATGAAGACCTCAGTCTTGAGTGACACTTCAGTCAACTCTTGAAAGGAATCCCTTTGACTTCATTCCAGCTGAAGATCAACCAGTAAACTGTAGGATTTTTTCTATTTAAATAAATGAACCTTCCAGCTCAGTGTGTCTGGGTTGATAAGCAGCAAAGTCCATTCTTGAGCCAATRCTACTTTCTTTCAGGTCATTTGCTAGTGTCTTCAGATGTTAATGGTTGAAAGAAGTGTGGAAAAAAAAAAACCTGACCACTATCTAGCATCCTATAAGACCTGGTAAAATTGCCTTTTTTCCCAGGAAACAATCAATCCCAAACTGATTCAGTACATAAATAAATTAGCTGAGAGAYAATTACAATTACATTTTGATTAACAGCATTAAGTTTCTTCCAGCTGGACAATAGCTTGTGGGCAGGGGGAAAATCCATAACTTCAAAAATCTTCCAAGCTGACAAAACTTACATGGTCGACACATGAAAGCCAAGTTAGTACAATTCAGTTCCTKATGTTTTTTTCCAAAAGAAAACCTACTTTATATTAAATGTTTGAAGAAGAAATCTACATAAACATGCTAATAAAAAATTCCACCTTTCTTTACCCAGCAAGCCATTAAAGAGTAATGTGAACTGTGCATGTAATGKCTCTTTTTGCTACACACAACACAGTATTTTATTACAAGCTGCCAACAAAAGGAGTACACTACTAGAGAGTTTTCTCAGGTTCAATTTCCTCTCAAGACTACATGACTGAAGCCAAAACACAAGTGAGAAAGTATTTATGCGCTGGCAGAGAGATACCTATTTGTTATAGCTTTTTGCTTGAAAACCAAGAGTTTCAGCTGTCACTAACCTATACCCTCCCCTTAGCCATCACAAGACAACACTAAGCACAAGGAGGAACACGAGCTCTAATAAACATTCTAAAACAAAACAAGCTTGGCCAAGACTTTTCAGAACAAATTCACGGCAATGTAGGTCTATGCATGTGTACGCCTAAAAACAGACGTTTTGGTAGAAGAATACTTACTGGACATTTTTCAAAGTGTACATTTACTGGAYTTTCAATGGCTTTTCCATTATGTAAACAAAATGTAGAACCTAGGTAAAGACACTTTTTTCCTCTCACACATTYACTCACATAAGCACAGTAAAGATGTGATGTCCTCTGCTGCCTACCAAGGAAGTGAGCCTCGGAAGAACACCACTCACACAATGGACTGTAACAACAAAAATCTAAAACCTGTTTTTGCAGCTACTCTGCTAACAGAACAAAGTACCTTATTTGAACTTCAGATGACTACCAATGATCTCTGACCCAAGACTAGGAATATGTTCTTTTTATCTTTCCCTCAGGTAGACAAATTTTCTTTGAAAATGAAAACAGAATTAAATGAAAACAGAAATTAAATGAAAACAGAAAATACAGCCTGACTCTACTTGGTATGAAAGGAAGTGAATTATGTGGCTTGGGGAGAAAATACAGGGAAATTCTTATCTTGGCCCAAAGCTTGGTAGTTCACTGAAAAAAGGAATCAAGTAGCTCCACACCCCTTAACTTCTCTCATTCTGCTGTCTCTTCCACATAKCTTCCTCTTTCGGTTTAAAATTAAACTGTTTTTCCTTATTTGCAAAAGAACAATAACTTTTGACTGAAAAAAAATTATTACATTATCTGCTTCTATATTTATTCTCCAGTCTGAAGAAAGATTGAAGAAAGGGTGCCATACCATATTGTGAGAGGTTACAAATAAGGGGAGGAACACCAGTGAAAGATTCTCTCAGATAACTTTGATATAGACAAAATACCAGATACATATGGAAAAGCCAACGACAGTCAATCAAGATAATTCTGATTCTGTTAGAAGCAGTGTCACACWGACCATTACTCTGGAAAAGTAAGTTTTTTCCAACATAAGGACCAAGTACATTCTCCTCAAATTTAGGGAATGACAGTTCTAATATGTTCCAATTCATTTATTATTCCTAGACAAGTAGGAAAAATGTCATTGTAAATCTCTCTCTTATCTTTAATATAACCAGGTGTTTATA
The DNA here is from genome assembly GCF_030028575.1 of Malurus melanocephalus. NCBI lineage: Eukaryota > Metazoa > Chordata > Aves > Passeriformes > Maluridae > Malurus > Malurus melanocephalus. The sequence goes on from NW_026623262.1 coordinate 616,328, forward strand.
GCTATGCACTTCAGGCAATAGTTTCTGCWATTCATCTAGTACTTCTGCTTATTTAATCACATTTCATATATCCCATTTAGYCTCTTGCCTTCCCATGTGAAATTCCTCACAGGAGAATACAGTTAAAGAATGTTTGATGGAACTCCCTTGTATTTTATTATAAACTACCACTGAAATGCTCTTGAGAACCATCAATAGAAAACTGATACATATAGCACCGATCAGACTCCACTTCTTTCTCATGTGCCTTTGTGGGGGTTTGCTTCCTTTCTCCTTCTTTATCTTCCTTCTCAAGTTTCTCCTACATTGCTCCACAAGCAGTAACATTACCTACCTATCCTACAGCATATATATATCTCAAAAATAATCATCCTTGTATTAACCAAAGGGCTAATAATAATTAGCAAGGGGTCCATTTACCAAGACTTAGATTCTGAGTTTAGCTGTGTTAACGTGCAGAAAGCAATGTGTGATGGAGACAAACCAAGACTTTCTGTGGTCACTGTAAACAGAAAATTTAAGAATCAAGATCACCCAGCACAGCAAATGCTGTGAGCAGCATACATCTGTTTGGTGCTTTTGCCTACAAGCCAAYGAAGAGCAGGCTTATCTACATCTGAATAACTTTACCTTGATGGTAAGTTCATAATACAGAAGTCAATTCCAAAACAAAAAAAACTAAAAATCACCCCAGCGTATTATTTTCAATTCAAATTTTAGATTACAAATAGTAAAGCAAGCTTCTTGACATAGAATATGGCACTATCAGTAACTATATAGATATTACAATCAGTAGCCTTTTCAGACAAAACTCAGCAGGTCTTCTAGGCATGTTTCACTTAACATTGCATTCTTCTCACAACATTAAACAGACATAYAATACAAATCATACATATTTAACTTATATATTTATGTTTCAGTATCTTGATGAAACAGAGGCATGGATCACATGATTATAGTAAAAGAGTRATTCCCAAGCTACTTTGTGCAACAGTTCCCTTCCAAATTACCTCTACTGCTCCCTCTACACCTCATAACCAGCCTGGACACAACCCTGAAATGATGYGATTCCAAAAATGCAAATACCAAAACGGCTTCTGGTATAGCAAAATCTCCTGAACCACAATCATCACTTATTCTTTTTGTTTAGGAAGTTATGCCCTCAAACTTGGAATGCACTGTATCAAATTCACGAAAAATAAACAGGCACGTTTATTYTTTCTGGCATTAAGAAACACCTATTTTAAGAAAACAGTTTTTCTTCTCCACCAAGATAAAACACTGTGATACTTACCATTAATGATTGTACTTTGAAACATAACGCAAATAAGCAGTACTGAAAATTCACACATACTATTAAGCACAKCTTCCATTTTCATATTTGCATGCTTGTTTCACTGCTGCTTACAGGGGTTTTCAACATCATAGTAACACGGACAGTAAATTAGTAGGAAATTAACAAAAGAGCAGATGAATAAYAGCACCTCAGGGGCTCTGAAAATTTTCCAGGGGGAAAGAAGTTAGATAAACAGAAATATTTGGATTTTCCATAGAAACTTCATCTACTCAGGRCTAGGAAGAATGGGTATGTTAATGATACTGATGCCTTGGAACAGTGGCGGCTGACAGCCAGATTTCTCTCTTTTCAATTTASTATACAGATTAAAGACTTAAAAGCACAAACATTGAAGTGCTGTTAACTAATACGACCACTTGGGACTTACATGAATTCACACTAAAAGGAGTGACGTAGGACTATGTTCCAACATTACAGTTTCTAATGGAACAGCAGTTTCAAATATATTCTATCACCAAGTTAAACCCACTCTATTTTTTAGACTTCAGTAGCAAGACAATGATGTTCTGATTTTCAACACTTAAACCAACTACATGCAGTGATAAAAAACGATTTTCTGCAAAAAGAACAACATAAATACCTGCAGGACTGCCAGCATTTTCTCCTTGATGCAGCTGAATGCCAGCAGAATCTATGGAGTTTACTGTAACTGTCTGTAGATTTGGCAATTGAGCAGTGCTTAGACTAACTGGAGTTGATGTCAACGCACCACCTGCGGCAACTTGACCAAGAGTGAGAGTCTGGACAGGGGTCAGAGTTATTTGTTGACCAGGAGCATTCTGAATTTGCAAGTTCTGCAAGTTCTGAACTCCTTGCACTTGAAATGTCTGCCAGGTTATCTGCCCAGAAGGGGTCACCGTTTGTGCCTGAATTAAGAAAGTTCCAGGATTCAGCTGCAGTTGAAGATTTTGAAGAGCCTGTTGAGATATACTTTGACTTGCTTGAACACCGTGGATTGTCTGTTGCGCAATACCTTGTACAATCTGGGCTTGACTGGTTGGCTGCTGCGACTCTTGTAGCTGTATGTGTTGTACAATTGGCTGTGCTGTGGAGACCTGAATATTCTGAGCCTGCGTATCATCAGAGACTGATGTCTGAATGTAATTTCCCTGAAGATCAGAACTATGAACTTGACCACTAGTTGTGGTCAAGTCATTTGCATTTTGTTCCAATATACTTGAACTGTCTATGGTAACGGGCAATTGCGATGAAGATGACGTTGGCACAAACAAATCATTATCAGTAGCAGTTTCTGTAATTTCAGGAGAAACTTGCTCACCAGTCCTTTCAGAAGTATCTGAACTATCCATGGCCTGTCCGGTATTTATCAAGTGCCCATCTGCATTAATGCCTGCTGTCATGGTTTGAGAACCACTGCCAAGTCCCAGAGAATCTAGATCAACACTATTGATGGGTACAAAAGTAATATTTCCYGGCAGTCCCAGAGGGACATTAGCAACTACTTGTGCTTGGCCAGGGTAAGACGAACCACCAATGGCAACTCCCTGAACCTGGACTTGACCAGACTGACCAGATAAGATATTCTGAATATTAGCTGAAGATGTTCCAGAGGCAATGATGGTTTGATTAGAGCCAGGAATGATCTGAATTTGACTGGTTTCTTGATTTATACTGCTATTGTCAGAAGAGGCTGCAAAGCCAAGTTGAACCTGTTGACCATCCGCTGTCTGGATCTGGGGTATTACTTGGTATTGTACGTTAGACACCGTACCATTCGACGAATCTGATCCTGGTGCAACAGAAAAGATTTGTTGATTTTGCAAACTCTGAATAGGAAGGACATACTGCCCACTTGAAGTTACTGTGGCAGCACCTGGAATCTGTACTATATTACCAGCTTCATCCTTTATAGTGGTAGGAGCCGCAGACAAGACCTCCCATCTGCTTGGAGTTCCAGCTAATTGCACAGAAGCCAAATCCCCTGTCTGAATAAAAAGAAAAAAGAAAACACAAAATTAAAACAAGTTGTACTCACTATGTGTTAGACCAATCACGCAATTCAACACTAGATATTGATACATTACTGGAAAACATGCAATGCAGCTCAAATGACCATCAGCAATTGGATTAAAACTATGAAATACAGATTTTAWAAGTGATCTAATGCCTAAGTCAGGGTAGCCAGCCTGTGTGTCGTGAGCTGCACATTGCTCACTAACATGTCAACTGCAGATCCTATGTCATGGTTATGTCAGGTGACCAGCAGCAGGGTTATTCTGGTGGCAGGGCTGCTGGGTAATCCAAACCCCTGGCTGTGGGAAGGAGGGAGCTGGCAGGGGCTGCTGGAGCTCTCATCACCAACTTACCCCGGCACTCACAAACACTCTTTACCCGGCCTGGTGCCTATTGCACAGAAATGGAAGAATCGCCATGAAGCCAGGGCTGCTTCTATCTCCTGGAGCTCCACTGCCTTTTGACTCTGTTATATCTGATACAGGTGTGCATGCTGTGACTCTCAGCAGCACAGAGAACACTAAGAGGTGATGCAGACACACAGAATTACTGAACAGCCTCAGTTTGTTACACATAACACAAGCTTATAAGCTTGTAGGAGCTAGTGTTTCACCAGGAAAGAAGACTTATAGACTAAGACTAAGAACTTTTACACTGAAATCATGTTTGAGTCACACGCATCAGTTAGGAGGAAAACAAAAATCTATCATATTACATTGGACCAATGGAAAAGGCCAATATTTCAGAGCAGACCCCCACATGCTTAAAGCTGTTTTTTATTCAGTAAAGGTAAATTGCACTTTCTTTACCAAAGCAAGTTTTTTCAGAATAGAGTATTAAGAATTAGATTTAACATCCTGCAATGCTCAGCACAGATTTGCACAGCCAACCAATCTGGTATTGTAAATAACCATGAATCTAAAATATATTAAGTTTTTCCTTATCTGTTTTACCATACTACAGTAAACCAATGTAATAACTTAATATTAGCAACACGTAACTARCTTGTCTTACAACCAATTCAGCTCTGTGAAACAAATTTAGTCTCTCTGGCAGAGAACAGAGGACATAGAAAGAAAAGCTYTGGTTTGTCCTTCTGCACTGATCCTGTGATCACTGCTGGTAGGGAAGTTAGCAGAACATATCACTACTTCTTTCTGATGCTGCATTCTGACTTCCTTTAGAACAAAACCAGGACATGTAAAATACAGCACATATCTAATTCTTTCCTAACATAGCACTGAGACTTAGTCAGTCTGAAAGAATACCACAGCATGCGAGAGAATTTAGTCCACAGCATTAGATGGGACTTTGCTAGTTTCACATTCTCATCCTATTTCAGCCCTTAACAATACAATGTTTACATGTACAAGAAAAAATACTTCATTTAAATCTGAGTACCTATTAAAAAAAAGGTTTACTGTGCTTACCAAGCTTCATTTTCAATAAGGAAACACACATCATGGTTCTAAATTCTTCTCAAGAACTGTAAAAAWAATTATTGTGCAAAATCCAAAGGAATACTAGCCTTCCTCAGCCTGCAAAGATACAGACCATTGACTCTTACTAAGGGTTGGACTCAGTGATCCTTGGGGATCCCTTMCAGCTCAAGATATTCTGTGGTTCATAAGTGTCATTCGTAATTTGTCAGGTAGTATATTAGTAAATAGATTCAGCATCACCAGAACAAAACTAATTTTATGGCCTTARTGCTTCAAGGAAAAGAAATAGGAGAATAAGAATTCCCTTTTATTATTTTCTTTTCCTCTTATACTGATGAATCTTTCATTTAAAAAACATATTTAAAATCTTTAGTCTTTCAAGAATGTAACTTATGATGCTAGAAGAAAAAACACGTAATACTCCATATCACATATCTTACCTAGAAGTAGACAAAAAAATCCATTTTCCTTTTCTATCACATTAGCTATAATTTATACACTTCTGTTCAATATTTACATGTAGACACCAATTGCTGAAGCGCTGCTAAGAAAGTTCGTAGCTACTCAATTCACARGCATATAAATACCTATTAACTGAARGTTTCATAAAATATCRAAAGATCCACAKAAGTTGTAGGTCAGTATCAGYCAGAAAAWACCAAAATCAAAAAAATTWTTGTTATATGTTTAAWGTGTGTCATTATAAAATGAATGTRTAATATAATGTGCTGAYAGTAGTTGTTAGAACAAAAGAGAAAGGAAAAATATAGAAAYCATTAGAAATCTGATATAATTTCTCACTGATAGAAAACTATGTATAAGCAAATGTTAAAAGCTTAGGCTAAAACTGCACTGACCCAGTAACATGACTATGTCTACTCATATGTAATACACATGAATATCTTCCACAGAAATACTTCAAAGGAAACCAGTCTCCTTCATGATATGGAAATGACCTACTTTATTCTTCTCCTAAAACATATGTTGATTTCCATATTGGCATTTTTCATGTTAGGCACACATCTCACATTTTCATGATCTAGTGAAATCTTCCCTCAAATCCTGCTCTGTAATGATTTTARCAGAACACAGGCACTCTTTTAGTAGATGCACTTGTCAGTCCATGGAGAAGTTCAGGGCAGCCATGCATGAGGATAGGAAGCTATGCTACACATACAACATAAAATGCCTGTTATTCATATTGCTCTTACAGCTGGCTCTATCAGACACCACCAGATGAATCATGTGGAGGGAGGGGCAAAAAGAGGGCAAGGCTTTCAAGAAGCTATCTGGCAGCTACAAAATTACTAGCATTAAACAATGAAAAAAACTCATATGGTAGAGAGCATTTGAGTATAATCTCTAACCTCAAATGGTCATCAGCCTGCCATAACAAGAATGACTGTTATGCTTTTTCTCAGTCTGTTCAGACAAGATGTTTCTTGGACTTCTTTTCCTATTAAACAAAGAATAATAACCCTTTCCTACGTCCTCAGGCAATTAAGCATTTTTGTAATAACTTGAAAGTTCTGCCACTGATATATGAGCAGCAACATCTGCAGCCCACTCGCTTACTGAGCTTTACATTCAAAATACACCAGTTTATTTGCTGCCTCAGCCATCCGTGAAAATTAGAGGGTAAAGATAAAGCAACAGTTCTTTTCCTTATCAACTGATATTCAGGCAGCAGTTATTTGGAAGCTGTTCCTTTAAGAGAAGGCTGGACAGTTTCAATCCAAAGGCTCTGTTTCAAGAGGAAGGGACAAAGATCTGAGGAAAGTTCAGCACCACTCAGCCAAAGAGGAGAGAACAGGAAGCAACGGGGAATTCACTGGAAGCAGCATCAGGAAACAAGAAAAAGAGACAGGAACAGAGCAAAGAGAGTAGCTGACACAAGGCATAGGATGAATTAAAATCAAATGATATGTCCACCTGAAGAAAGGTCAAGTACCAACAAAGAGTGGAAGCAACAACCACTGTTCAGCCTGTCTTTTGATACTTTAACAGGCCTTGTATAATTTCCAGTGGGTAAAATAAAGAGATATCACTGAGACAAAAGTCTCATCCCTGAAGAATCATGAACCATGATAAATAAAAATCTAGTGATTTTCTTGTTCAGTATGTTTAGAGAAAATTAAAGCAACACTTAGTCAAATGTGGAAGGAGATAAGAGAAAGAAGATAAAATACCTTTTAGAAGTGATCTAAACCATACTGAATGATAGGACTTGGGTTATAAAAAATAAAATATTCTTCACCAAAATAAAACAGAAAAGAGGAGAAATGCCCCTGTAAGAACTAGTATCTGTTGTAGACACCTSCATCTCAACATGTCAAATGGGTACATGTCAATAGCCAAGAGTATTTTATTACTAAAGTCTACCAAACATTTATCTTGCTGGTGGACTGCATTTACTGCACTTTTCAGAAGTCACTTTTGTCCCATTTAGTCCTGCAGCAAAAGCATCAGCAAAACAAGCAGAGGTGGACAGATACTGAGTCACGAGCTCCTAAACATTTAAAAATCACACACCTAATGAAGAAGATTGGACACTGCCTCATCCAAATTGTTGTTTTATGAAAGAGTTAGGGTTCTAATGTATGGGTTTAACRTGTTTACCAAGCTACAGTAAACTGTCTGTGCATTCTTAGGACATTACAAATACAAGATAAAATGCAATTGCTTCAACTCTTTCATTAAAGTATGAGCTAATACATTCTATCTTGTATTTGCCATAGGTTAAAAACATGTTCAGCATCAGTCACTGTGGTTCAGCTGACAGAAAGCTGTTTGTTAAGGCAAATTCTGTTGCATGTTTGAGCCTTCTGCCAATGAAGCCAGTCAATTCAGAGAAATATTTCTGCCCAAATCAAATGTTTGGATACAAAGAGTGTTTCAGAAGAARAAAGTATTATCTGGAGCTACCTAGATGGTATTTTAAAAGAAACTCCAATCTGGTGAAATATATCTGTGTCTCAATTAAAGAATATCTATATCTTTTTGCTTGACACGGACAACTGGAACCAAAATTTAACAACTTGTTAGCAATCAGCAGAAGTTCAAAACCTCTCTGAATTAAGACAATACAATATCATTGACCTTAGCAGAAACAAGGAAGCTGCAGTACTGAGGAATGAGACATGGCAACAAGGAGGTATTTTTAACTGGATAGTAGGTAATTTATTTTGTTTATTAATTATTATAGTTATATATGTATATAAATCTCAATATAACTACATGCCAAACTAGAATTTAGCATCATGTAACATGGTTTATTTTCCTCCTCCTTTCAACTCCAGTGCTGAAAGCTCCATCAAATCATCAAAAGAACAAGAAAGAGGACCTGGAATCAGACTCAACTTGATCTTTGGGAAGACAGTGGAGCAAATAACCTTGAAAATAACCTTGAAAAAATTAACCTTCAAGTAACCTTCAGGGGGAAAAAGAGTTAGTGTTCAGAAGTAGTCAGCCTAGAATTAGGAAGGGGAAATAATGCTGAAATAACTAACCTTACAATGCTYTATGATGAGAAGACTAGCTTGGTAGATGGGGTTAGGCAAGGTATATTATTCATCATTATTTKAATCAGGCTTTTGACTGTTCCCCATAATGYAAGAAAAAGCCTTCTTTTTTCACACCATAAGGATTATCAAACAGTGGAACATGCTGCCCAGAGAAATAGTGGAGTCTCTGACTCTGGAGGTATTCAAAACCCACTGAACACAGCCCTGAACAACTTGCTCTCTGACTCTACTTTGAGCAAGGAGGGTTAGTCCAAACATTCTGCAGACATCCTTACCAGCATCAACTTTMTATGAAATCTTGGACTTGTTACTAATGTTTAATATTAAAGAACTTTTTTGTCTATGCTGTTTTAAAATATGGAAATGTTTTAAACCATRCATTTTCTCACTTTCTCTAAAACTATTATAAAGAGAAATAAACCAATTTTTTTTAAGAACATCCCTAAAGCACCTTCTTCTAAAAGAAYTTCTACACTTGGTTCTGATCCAGCACTAGAAAGACATAATTGGAATACAAAAACTAAAGAACATTTTGAAAGGCAAGCCTCTGGACAGCAGCAGGGTAAATATACCATTAGCCATCACATTCTACTAAAATGTCTTTGTCTTGCAAAAGTATAGAACAGAGAGAAGCAAGACAATTCCAGGCAGACTTTTCTATAGTGGCTGAACACGTTCTGGTGCATCTGTTCACATCCAGAAACATTTCATCAGGAAGCTATCTTATCACCCACAAAAGCAAAAATGGATGTCAGAATAATTTTGAACTTCCTCAAAATGATCACATAGGCCAGAAAACCAAGTAGTAATATGGCTAACTGACAGATGGCATTCATGCATATTTTTGCCTAGTGGAAAAYATGAAATTTAAAATGCCTTCCTCTTTCTCCATCCTGTCAGCACTATTCCCATTTCGCCCTAAACTGTGTTTAAACTAGGTGCATCTCRGTTAAAGTAATCTTCTGAGGCATAAACCAACTGAAATTCCAGACTTTCATTATGTTCTGTGAAGCACTGATACTCAATTCTAAAGTTAAAGATATGCCAAAGCAGTCTTAAAACACTCCAGCCTTTATTCGTGAAAGACACAAAGAAATGCTTTGCCTACAGCAGAGACATGATACTCATCTTCCCCACATTGCTAATTATTAACCTGTCCAAGTGTCTTCCACATCTTGTTGGTAAGCAAGAACACAAATAAATCACAGAAATCATTCCTCCCAACCTTTTTTTTTTTTTCTTTTTTAAGACTAGCAAATCAGGGCAGCCTGTATCACACTAGATGCAACTACACACCTCAACAGGGCAGTCGTCCCTGACAGCTCCCATTCTTTGGCAGCTGTCAGAGCCAATAGTTTTCTCAGCCAGCCTGCCACTTCACTGGCCTTCCAGAGCTCCCACACAGCCTTGCCATTAGTCTTGCACTGTATCCTCACCTATTCCAGTCCCACCAGCACAACCATAAGAACGGCCCCTGGGAGCATGAGAGTTCCAAGACAGCCATTAGCTTCATATTACAATGAAGTAAGAGAACATAAACAACTGGTTATCATCTCAGCTTCGTAGCTTCTTAAACAATCATCTGATCATGCTACATCCATACAGCTGACCATCAAGGCTCTGTTCCACCTAAATCTGTTTGCTCTTTTGTTTCCTTGCTTATGCACAGCTTTGCCACCTTCTRCTTTGCTTCTCATTTTCACCCAATGCTAAAATCCTTGTGGACGTTTAAACTGGAATGAAACTAGGTGTTTATAACTAAATGAAAAAGAATCCTAAATATGAAAGTTTGAAGTAGAATTATTAGTCAAAAATAAATAGTGAAAAGGGAAGACCCAAACTAAAACTTTTCCGATTTTAAACTCCCAAGAGAGAGGAAGACATCCTGAGAGGCCAAAACATGAGCTGTCATTCTACGTCAGGCAGTAGCTCATACCATTCCAGCAAAGTTCTCACACACACCAGCAGGCAGCAATATTCAAGGAAAAGTTCCCACTGCCACTGTTTGAACCAACCATGGACATAGCAGTATGGCAACCAAGGAAAAGATTCTCAGGTAAGCAAGCCAGGAACCCAAGGCAATCTACATTTATATCAAACACCATCATGCAAAACACAAAGCACTGGTTTTGSTTGATCATTAGGCAGAGTAAATCACCACAAAGCTGAAGGAACTGCTATCTTCACCAATGCTCAAAGACAAGACCAACAGTAATGCCTGCTAATGCCTCTCATTCAAAAGTAAATACAGCTCTAACCAGAATCCTGGGCCCAGCTGAAAACCTTGTGGTCTAGAGACAGCCTGCCAGGTCATTGACAGRATGGGAAGAAGAGGGTTTAGTTCTATCAGCTGTCTCCTTCATTTGATTTTTATTAAAAGCAGCTGCCRTTTTCATTAGTCTTTTTAGTTTTTCACTAATCTTTTCAGTGGCGTAACAGCAATGTCTATTCGAGCAGTAGGCCTTGTCTCAGATACCAATACTGAATCATAGGATAATTTCAGCTGGAAAAGACCTCTGAAGGTCACCTGGTCCARTCCCTGGGCTCAAAACAGAGCCAACTAGATCACTACAAACACAATCACATTTGCTCCAGCTCTTCCCCAAATCTCAGACACACAATATTCCCTGTGCTCCTCTGAGAGTTTTGCTGTTGCTTTTAAATCATACTGCTGGTCTCTTGGGGAGCAGCTGCAGCATGCTATTTCAGCCAGGAAAGCAGTATGCTAGCCCAGCATGCTGGCTCCAGCCCTGCCAGTTTCTACTGAGCAAATGTCACTAAAACAGTAACAAAACAACCTCAAAACAACAACGCTGYTATCCCTTTACATGCAGGCTCTTCAAGCACTTCTAAGAGGAAATACCTAGTTTGACTTCTACTACCTATTTATACAGATTGAAGTTCTACCATAAGTTCAGCAGTCAGAACTGCAGTACAGGTATAGAATACAGCAGGAAAAAGCTGCCTTCCCATTGCTACATTAGACACCATCACCCATACACAGATATCAAACTGATTGATCTATACTCCAGGAAAAGAGATGCGAATCACAAACTCCAGGAAGACAATTATGTCTGTCTATGCATATAGACTTATTTTCCATAAGACTTATGAGGTACCTGCAATTTAAGGCTTTTTAGCTTCTTCTGCCTTCTTCCACCCTCCAATAAGATAAACATAGGCCCCCAGAAAAAAAAAAAAAAGAATCTTTATTACACTAAATCTCTTCCRTTCTTCTGTTTTTCACAAGGAATGTATTTCAGGGCCCTTAGTCTCTCCCCTCCYTTTATTAAGGTCATTTTAATTAACTCCAGTGTCTGGTTCAGCTACTCTTAGGCACCTCCTTCAATTTATATTTAGTTTCCACCCAAAATATTCTGAATCATTCAAGAGTTATGTTGTAGGAGTGTAAAAATTACCAGTATGCTATAACCTAACTCACAGAAGATATGTAGGAAGGGCCTATCTGTATGTATGGAAAGTAGTGAGTGAGCTTATATTAATTTAGTTTTAACTAAGATTTTGGTTTCTCTTGAATTGCAYTTGCTTTCCCCTGAAAAGCCTCTTATATATAAACATACCAACAGATTAATTTRACAGAAATAAAGAAGTACCACATGAAAACTACTTTGCCCATTTTGAACTACCAGGAACCATTTGTCCTGCACCAGCATTCTAGTATCCTGTCAGACCTAGCACGACTCATCCTAATCCATCAATCCATCCCCAAGATGCACAATTGCAGCTGTACAATGAGAAGAGCCTTACAGGAGGATATAGGAAAACAAGCAATCATTTAAATATTTATTTTTCAGTATGCATGTTTATGCTTTTCAGCAATGTATGCAACCACTATTATGAAACAAATCTTAGAAGTATCAGGCACTTTACAACACCTAGATAGATTTTAAAAAACATACTGCTTGAGCAAATAAATAGGTATTTATTTCTTTCTTTTTGGCAGAAAGGACACTTGAAAGGGGTTGGAATCTTAATRTATTTTTGAGCTCTGTCATTAGTCTACAACCTGCTGTATGACCTCAGACTATTTTGCTTCAGCTTCACTTCATGTAAAGTAAGCTGTAATGTACAGAGGAAAAGCAATTTAAAGTTTAGCAACTATTTARAAACTTCTATCACTAACACTTTGACATTTGTTAAAAGCTTGCCAAAGCCACTTCATCCACCATTACAATGCTTTGCAGATTTTCTTCCTATTTGCAGAATCCTAAAACCATACAAGGCTGTTGTACAGCAAGTTTAAAAAACAAGACTTGCTTTAAAAGAAGAAAAAGGCCTTTTTTTTTGCTAATTTAAAAGATGTTTTTGTAAAAAAAAAAAAAAAAAAGTAATTAGAGGTAATATGTGCAATTTTCCAAAGACTAAGGCTAAAAAATTACATCATGTCATTTTACAAGTATTTTGGAACTCTCTTTTAATGTATTTTTATTTTTAGGTATCACTTATTTAGAAACGCATCATCTCTTAGAATTTTATGAGCATATGCCAACACGAGATTTTGCTAGAGCAATTAAGGAACATGTGAGTTTTCATTGGGCTTTTGTTATGGGGATTCTAGCTTCCGCAAGAATACATTTCTAGTTTGCAAGATCCATCTCATCACACAAGGTCCCAAGGTCATCAAGGCTCCTTTCAGAAGCGACGGCGCATGAGAGATAAGGACAGAAATTCAGTTTGCGCTACAAAGAACCGCATGATAWCTCTCCCTAGAAAAACAGCGTCGATACAGGAAGCAGCTCTCCACTACCGCGTTCGCTTCTAAACAGCCATTTTACTTCACTACATCCTTCCCTACAGCCAGCCTTCATTTTGTGTTCCTGCCTGGCTGCGCGGTTCCAGGCTGACAGCCTGGCGAGGATACCGGAGCGCGCTCAGGTGGAGGTGAGATGCCTCCCAGCCTCGCCGGGTGCCGAGCGAGCCGTTCCGGTGCCAGGGTCGGGGGAGGGAGGCTTCCCGCCTCCCCCCGTTTTTGAAAGTAAATGAAGGCGCCGCTCCCAATGGCGGGGGAGGGGGGAGCTTGGCTCCCTCCTCCTCCCGGGAGCCCGGCTCCTCCTGGAGAGGCAGGGGAGCCCGGGGACCCCTCTCCTGGCAGGTCGGCCCTGCTATCGTCCCTCCCCCCGGGCGGGCAGTGCCGTGTGTCCCGTCCCTCCCCCCGGGCGGGCGGGCTGGCTGTGCTGTCTCTCCCCCCGGCAGGCCGTGCGAGAGCGGCGGGGCGGGCACTCACCGCTCCGGCAGAGTGAGAGGCAGCGGCGGCGGCGGCGGCCTCATCCTCCTCCGGCGACGGCGGGCCGATCTTGCTGCAGGTGGCCGCCAGCAGAGCGAGCGGTGACGGCTGCGCGTCCTACCCACAATGGGCGGGTTCAGGGAGAGAAGGGGGGTGGCGGTTAGTGCGGGACAGCGACCGGGCTCCTCGCAGACGCGCACACAGGAAGCGGCGGCGGCGGCACCGGCTCCGCACCCGCTCACAACGTGTCACTCGGGGGAGGGGGGGAAGGGGCCCGGCCGGGCCTGCGCTCACCTGGGGGGCGGCCGCCCCGGCGGAGGCCGAGGCGGCGCCGTTGCCGTGCTGGAGATATTCGCTGTGGCTGCTGCTGTCCACCTCTAAGGCAGCCATTTCCTCTTGTTTCACGGGCTTCTCGGGAGCTGCGGGCACAGCGGGGAGGGGGAGGGGAGAGTCACTGACGGGAGCGATCACCCCCCTCCCTCCCTCTCCCTCCCTCCCTTCCTCCCTCCCTCTCCCCCCCCCTAACCCCAGCGCTCCCCCCGCCCTCCCGCACGGAGCCCTCCTCCTCCTCCTCCTCCTCCCCGTGCTGCTGCCCCTGCCCCTCTTCTCCCTCCTCCCCCTGCTCCTCCTGCTGCTGCTCTCAGTGCCGCTCTCGCCTCGCTCGCACACGGACGCTCCGGGGCCGGAGCGGGGACGCGCAGGGCCGGAGCAGGAGCGGGGAGCCCCCGGGGCGGCTCGGTCGGTGCGTACGTACCGGTCATGGTGTGAGTGCGAGCGGCCGGCTGGCTGGCTGGCTGGGCGGGAGGCAGGCAGGCTGGCTGGCTAGCTCGCACACAGGCCCTGCTGGCTGGGGCTAGGCGGCTGCCGCCGGGGACATGCTTATTGTGCTCACGACGGGCTGAAGCGGCGGCGGCGGCCCGAGCCTACTCCGGGTTTTTTTTCCTATTTTGATTGACGGTGCGGGAAAGCCGAAAGGTGGGGCTTGCCGCGGGAGAGGGGGCCCGGCCGACACCGCCGCCCGCCCGCCCGCCTGCCAGCCCGGAACTCCCGCCTACGCCCGCGCGCGCGCTCTCTCATTGGCTGCGCCGCGCCGCCGCCGCCGCTCGCACGGGCCGCCCGGGCTGCCAGTCACCCGCCGGGGGCGGGGGGGGCGCCCCATGCCGGGGCGGCTTCCTGTTTGCCAGGGTTGGTGCGGGGAACAATGAGCGGGATCCGCCGGGCGCCCGCGGCAGCCCGGGACTCACCGGCCCGGGAGGCGGCCCATGCCGCCGCGCTCCCGTGGCACCGCGGGGCCCGTCTGTCCGCAGGGGTCAGCGCACAGGCACAGCTGCGCGGCGGTGGCGCTATGCCCCCCCCCCGCCCCCCCTTCGCCCGCCGCGCTTGTGCCCGGGGGGCGCCGGGCCCGGGCTGCGATCTTTCGAAGTCTCCCCGCCGGGGCTGTCACTCAGGGCTGGCGGCAGCCGCGGCTCCGGGGCAGCGTTGAGCAGCGCCCGGCCGGCAGACAGCGCCGCCGCGCTTTGTCCCGCCGGCACTAAGATGTCGGCGCGCCGTCCCCTGGGGAGCCGGTTCGCCCGGGCGGGCCGTACCCGGAGCCCGCTGCTCGCCGCCCCCCKGCCGGACGGGGCGCCCGGGTCAGCGCCGGCCGCGGTCCCGGAGCAGCGCCCGCCTCAGCGGGGCCAGCCCGCCGTGCYGCCGTTGCATAAGCGCTGTGGCGAGCTCGCACCTGCCTGACACGGGCCGGGAAACCTAAAACCTTCGTTGTCTYAAATGCAGAACAAAATCCGTCCAGGATAGGGCTGCGAATTAGATTTTAACGCGACACGTCTTCCCAGTGGGAGTACCGGCCCTAAGCTGGGCCGCCGAGCCTTGGCACAGATCGAGCATTTGTGCCAGCAGGCTTTATTTTGGTCATGTTAAGGAGAATTAATAAGATTCCCCTCAGCGTCAGTTTGCTGGTCTGTCTTTCGTGTTATGCAACACAAAGGAAACTGGGAGCTCTCGGATTGTTAAACTAAGGCAGGAAATATGTTTAAAACGTTACATAAGTATATGATGGTACAGGAATGATTATTAGTGGGGCCTATTCCTCTGTTACACGTGTAGCTTGTAAAAGGTTTCAGTAAAAGGGAGCAATTTGGGCTTGGCCTTCCCATCATATCTGAATGTATGTGCAACGTCATAGGGCAATGCATAGGTTCAGGCACTAATTTTGACYCTTAGCTTGCAAATTCTCCTAAAGAATGAATTTTTCTTAGTTACCCTTAATGGGKTTTTCCAAGGAGTCCGAATGAGACTGAAAAAACTTAAACCTACTTTCCTGTTACAATCTCTAATGTAATTAGCACTGAGGATTAACTAGGAGATAGAGTGAGCATAGTCTCGTGTCCATAGTTGGGCTGAATATTTGGTCAGGCTACTGAGATAGTGCATGGCAAAGTTAGTAACTAAGAAACCCCAGAAGTATGGTCAGGATTTTCAATAGCCACTCAGAGCAGAGAATAAAAAGTGTTTTTTAATCAGTCCCAGCACTGTGACCTTGCAGTAACTGCCCAGGCTTAACTTAGAAACTATTACAGAACAGGAAAAAACGCACTGAGAAAACGTACATTTAATATCAGGAAGTTATGAGGGAGGAAGATTGCAGTATTTCATTGTTGTGGTAGATTGTTCTTGCTGTGTGATGTTCAATCTTAATTCTAACCAATTTATTTTTGGGGGTGTGTTGGGAGTACCTTCAGATGACTTAATAGTAATTTGTAAATTAATCCTAAGGCTTTTTGTCACAATATATTTTTTCCAAGATAGCTAGAAAAAACCCAGCCAAATACTTCTGTTTGTTAAATGTTATTTTAATTAAAGCAAAAGTTGTAACTAGGAACAGAAGTCAGGGTTTTTTAAGCAGTGTCAGGAATAATTTTTAGCCAGTGAAAGCTAATATACACGTTTAAAAATACATCAGGTATACATACATAAGGATATTTTAGGAAAAAAATGAAAATGCAAGATTACCTGATTCGTATCTWAAAAAAAGTCTTCTACAGCTAGTATAGAACTTGTAGTTTGTTTGACAATATTGGAAGTTGCTAGTGAAATGTATGAGACTCTATCATCCTGGAGCCAGACCTGTTACTGATTACCTTAGACTTTCAGTAACCAAAAAATCATTCAAAGACTGATGTGTAAAAGAAGTAATTCTTGTTCATATACCATGAAGGGGGAAGATGATATTAAAAACTGGCCCTTGCTGTGTAGCAGCATATTGCCAGATACTGTTAATGGCATTTTGCTTTAGGAAAATCATGTTKTCTAGGACTTAATCTAAATATGAACATTGTACTTCCTTCTGCATCTGGGTGCATGTTGAGAGCTGTCTGACTTAAGTGGGATGTTGTCAACAGAGTAGTTTACCTACATGGATCTGATTGCAGTTAAGACAGAAAGATTTGAAATATAAGTAATGGGATTGAKTTTATATATCAGAGTTTTTCAGTGCAATAAAATTCAAATGTAATTAGGCTTAACACTAGCAGAGGACCATTTTTTTTCTAGTCAAGTATCTAAAATTATAGGGGACACAGTTATGGTATTATTAAATTCAGATTAAAAAGAACTAATCCAGGATCTTAAAAGTAGACAATTAAAAAAGATAAATTACAGGACAGTTGCAAGAAAAGATATGCTATTATGAAAAAAGAGGTGTGAAGAGAGTCATTCAGAATTGTTTAATAGAAACTGGTTGGTAAAAGAAATCACATGTGTCTATTTAYAACTTCCCAGTGGAGATTAAGAACACATGAGAAGAAATTTTAAAATAAAATGAGAAAATACATTATTTGTAGGTTTTTTTGCTTATTGATATACTTGCATCAAGACACTCATTAGAAAAATCGGGGATATATGAGAGAGATACTGTATGGGAACTGGACACCTAAGATCCTATAGGCATCGGTCTTCCTACAGAGTTAGCACTGTGACCGTATCCCCACAAAGAACTGAGCCCCATGCCCAATTAGAGGAGCTCTTGTTTTCTCTTTGCTGAGATTACCCACCAGATGAATTGTATCTGTATGTGATCTCAATAAACTAACCATGACCAGTTTATTATTAAAGAGCCTTGCCTCTTTAGGCCCTTGCCTCCTGCTAACTTCAGGTCCTGGGATGAATTCATCAATTTGCTGAGACCAGTGTGTTGTAATTTGAGCTGTGTAGATACAGAAAAAGTAATACTGGTCTATAAATAATAATAATATCTCTAYCAGATACCCAAATGCAGTAGTTTCAGAACTGAGATGCAGCCTTTGGGGTAAGTATTGGTATAATATGGGAGAAGAAACAATGTCTGCCAGCTTCCAGTGAAACCTGAGAGAAGGTTTTGACAGATGAAACAAGATGCAACTTGGAAAGGACGCTAAAACTGAATACCTACCCTGTATTTCAGTTGTTAGCCCAATGCTGTATTTATCCACTCTTAACTCGTTGGTTTAAGCCTGGGAGCTCAGTCTCTGTGCATATCTATTCAGTATTAATTCAGAAGGAAGTGCATTGTTTAACACAACTTCTGTCCAGCACAGTGTCTGCAATACTTGGAAATAGCTTTTCTGTCTCTCTAGTCCTTTGCAGCTTCTGAGCTATGACATGTTGTTTTTGTCTTTAGTGGTCCCTTCTATTGGTAACCCTGCATTTATGTAAAGCAGTATATTGAGAGGTTGTTGGTATGTGGTCCAGTTCAGTTTTCACAGCTGTGGTACTCCATTCCTCTGTAGAGTGGTGGTTTTGCCACGCTGAAGCCTAGAATGTGACTGGACAAGACAGACAGGTATGCTTTCTGCTGTGACACAATCCACAACAGGAAAACTCAGGCTCTGGTCACTTCAGTTTGAAAGGCTGGGTTTAAAATGCCATTGAAGAATCAGCAGGGATTCCATTCAACAATCTRCCTTAAAAGTGGTGGGACAACAGGCAGGAATATCTGTAAATCTCATACCTCAGAAAGTAACTAGGACACCAGAAAACCTAACCATTCAGAAGTATCTGAATTTGAGCTGCCTTCTTCTATTTTAGTAATCTTTAAAATTTTGGTAGAATCTGGAAGGTAATATGTTTTCTAAGAGCTAAACATTTACATGGTACTGCAAAACCCAAGATAATTACAAGGTTTTGAATCAGACCTCTTAAACTTCATAGAATTCAACTTGATTTTGAATTTCAGCCTTCCTTTGCAATTTAAATCTTAGCAGACTCAAACAAGACTGTTTGACAACAAGCTACCAGTCCTAGATATGGCAGTCTTAATTTCTGTGCCCCATATGGGTCCATTTTTATAAGAATATTGGGTCATGCTTACATAGGGCCATGGGYAGCACTGACAGGAAGTTGACCTGTGAGGTTTCATGAGTCAGCACATAGTAGTTGGAGACAGTTGTGTGACTTGAGTTCATCAAATGAGAAATGAGCCTTTGCCTGCTATAAGATCAGTGGTCAAAGTGTTGGCTGGCATTGTGTCATCATTCTCTAGAAGGCACCTCCCTGTTCTGATATGAACGCTRCAAAAACACAAATTTTGCAATGGGGGGAGCGGGCTTTAGCTGTAGTTGTGGTCTGCGCAGAAGCTGGGCCAACCTGATAGCCCATGGACATTGCCATAAGAAAATTAATCCTGCAAAAATGTTGCTCCATATATTGCAAGCTAAATTGAGTCAAACTAGACACGTGGGCAACTCCATGGGTGGAAGTAGACGAGGAGAGGAAAGACTCAGCAGCTGAAAGTGGATTAATTTGTGGTGTCAARCTTGCTGGACAGCACAAGAACTTGCTTTTGGCTATGTTTTGTGTAAAATGCTGTTAGCTGAGGAGATGTTGGATTCCACTGGTCTGCTTGCATCCAGTAGAAGCTATTGATGGGATAAAGTCTGGCCTAGCAAATGAATGGGCAGCACAGCAGCCACAGCAGGAATGTGCCAGCTCCAGGCTCTTGGTGCACTTCGCTGGAGGTCTGAAACACATTACCTAACACCAGTTGGGGAAGAACCTGTGAATAAGTAGCCTAACAACCCAGTGTGTGCACAGATCTAAAGGCTATGACTCTTCACCAACACAGATGACTGATCTTCAAGGAATGGGGCCAACAGAAAATCTGTCGAAGCTCTTCATGCACCAGTATATGAGGACAGACCTCTGGAACATTTTTTTCAGCCTWGTCATTGTATTTATGATTTTTTTTTGAGCAACTGGGACAAAATAAGTCCTGTTCCTTTATAGCCAGAAATTCTTGTTTGYTGCAGCTGTAACTCTCCCCAGGTGATACATTTTTGTATATTATGCAAATTGTCAAATTCTCCAGTGATGTCTATTATTAAGGTTCTGTTCTTAATAATATTAGGGAAAATTATTTCTGCTGKTTTTTCTTCCTTTTGTTAGACTGTGTCACTACAGTAGGGAGAAAAGTTCAGTGTATTTGCACAAGGCTTTTTTCTCCTTTAATTTGATTATCCTGGTTTTATTGTGTAAAGAAATAAATAAAGAGTTTCTTAGTTAAACCTGCCTTGTAAAATGGCTGTGGTTTTTAYGCAACTGGCAGCATAGTCCCTCTAAGGTAAGAATTTATTTCATTACAATGTTTCTTTATTACAAAGATTAAACATAGTCATCTAATCTCCATTCCATTTGGGAAGAGGCAGCAGGAAAAAGATCAGTATGGAGCTGAAAACTTGCCATTTAGCAGGTTAATCATTGTAGACACTTCWTTCATTTCACCTCTTAAATGAGGATTACATGTATTATTTTTCAAACTTCCAAAAAGTTACTGCCTTTGGGTCCCATCATTATCCTGTTTGCTTATGCTTAATTCCTGCCCTTCAAGGTCATCAYAACAGATAAAATCAAATTATAGAAATAATTGGGGAAAAAAATTGTAAATCATTTAGGTAAGGTTAAAAAATTGTTCAGAGGAAGAGGCAACATAACCATGACTTGCGAGARTCAGTCACAAAGCATCTGAGGATCTTCCTCCATAACCCATCACAAAATTCAATRGACATAAATAAATGGATACATAGATTAAGTCACCTGAATGTAAAAAAATTCTTGTGTATGAAAGAGACTGGCAAATTATGTACATGCACATATGTTTGCTAAAAATAATTGAAAACATAATAGCAGGAGTTACAAATTTTGAAAGGGAATACTTCTGGAAGGATAAAGTAACTTCCTTTTATGAATGTCAGTCTGAATTCCCGTTCCTGAAACAAAAGCAAGCAGGACTCCATGGCTCCCYCTAGGAGACGGAAGTCTGGGGCTATTACCCAAACCACATCCCCGCTTTCTCTAGCAAGTCTCAGTTGCAGCAGGCAGAAGGCCACAGTGTGGTCTGAACAGGGAGAGATCAAATGAATATCCATTTAAGGTCATTCGGAAACTTGTATGACAGTTCTGAATTCTTACCTATCTTCAGGTGAGGGAGGGTTTTTGTTTCTTAGGGGRAAAAAAAAAATCCCTGACAGGATCTTTGAAAGAGGAGTTGTGGGTAAMAACTTACAGAAGGCTGGACAGGAGATGGTCTGGCAGGAGAACCTTCCCTGAGAGGTGTCTGGTGCAAAGGATAACCTGACCTCAGAGTTTCTCGGTATTTTAATTGGTGCTAGGGGACCTCACACAGCCCATATAATCTCAACTGGCAGGCGTAAATGCCCCCAAGGTGCCTGGTCCACTCTCCCTGTGAAGAACCCCACTTTTTGAAGAGAGCTCTGGCATGTTCACAGTGAAATGCATATAAAATTTCTGTGGTCTTTCCTAGTAGTATAATTTTATTGAAGTAGATAAAGGCATTAAGAGGAACAGAACAAAAATGGTTTGGTACCTTTCTACTCACTAACTTTGGAAGAGAGGATGGGAAGTTGTAGGGTTCATTTCACCTTTTTCTGTGTGAACATTTCTGAGAAGTCAAAATTTGGATAAGATGTTGGTAACAGATGCATTCCCCTTACCTTCCTGCATTATCGCAGGTAATACTCGAACTGCATCACAAATACCAAGGAAGAGAAAGCCGAGTGAGAGATGAAATTCCTATTCTGGTCATAGAAGAAAACTGTTTGGGGGGAGGGGGGAAAGTAACTAATTAAAATTTATCTAAGAAATGCCTCAGTAAAAGAATCATCAATCTGTTTCAGCTTAAGTTTGAATGAAGCACATTTGAGGTTGAAAATGACAATAATTAACACACTGATGGTGCTGACATAAAACACCAGTGGATGCTTTTTAACTGCTAATTAACCTCTAGCTTCCATAAACATCTTRAAAAAATGCACAACTTCATCACCTTTATTGCAGCTCACTAGCAATCACATACTTTACACTACTTTTCCAGCCATGCTGCAGATCATTCCAGGTCCTTTTGACCTCTTTGGATTTCCAAATTACTGCACAACCTTCCCAGTTTAATAACATTTGCAAACATCTGCACTTGCTGCAGGTGTCCTTCCTATTCCTAAAAATTAATTAACAAAAGTTAATTATTTTTTAATGTATTGTTTCTCTCGTGTCAGTTAATATCTGAGTTATTGAAGTGGATCATTGCTATTAATTTGTTTTCACAAAGTTGGAAAATTCAAACTCCACTATCATCTTAATTACTTACAAATGAAGGATAAAATTCCTTCTTTTCTGTGGCAGAGCTCCAAAAGACATAATGGAGACGGGATATCGCGGCAAGCCTCCTTTCCCTGCACATTTCTCCAGTCTCAGCAGGACTACTCTGGCACTGGAGGCGAAGTGTGCATGCTGTGCACAAGCACGGCTGTGCAGTTCCAGGACACAGAGCTCACTGTATCTTTTACTTTTTAATAGTARTGCCAGATTTTCAGCAGCACATGTTTAAGCAAAGTGGTAATGGCATATTGTGTCTGCTGCATAAAAAAAAAAAAAAAAATTAGTTCCTTTTCCTCTCCCAAAGAAATAGCATTGCAATACTTTTTTTCCTAGCCTGGATTCCTACAGAAATTAAAAGGGGGGTTGAGATCATTATCTCTTCATATGCGTAATAAATCTCCGTATGTGCGCGCGTGCGYGCATGCATACGTGCTTGTATATACTTGCATGTTGTGCAAGAGAGAAGGAACAAGAACAAACAGTAGCCAAGTTTAACCACATCTGACATCAACAAAARGCTGAAAATGCTACATTCCTATACATTTCATAAAAACAAGCTGCTAAGTGAAAGGAGACCCACTGAAGTTTGAGTTAAACCTTTTATTAAACACCAAGAAAGCTGGGAAGATGAAAGGTGAATACCCACCCACAGGAAAAGCTGCAGTCAAAGCTTCCAGCTATGTAGACCTAGAASAATCCAAAGAAGATTTGCTCAAACCAAAACCCACCAGATCCGCAACTCACAGGACTGCTGGTCTGTGTTGCATTTCTAATCCATCACTATCCAGTTTTGATGACGATATACTCCATTTTTGCCCTTTGACTTTGGGGGAAAAAAGATTTTTTTTAATGCAGATTTCTTAAACCTGATGAGCTGAAGCCCAAGAKGAAAGGAAGGACCAGATTTTATTCTTAAAGACCCCATGGGATATCCTCAGAAGAATCTGCATTTGCAAAACGCTAGACAAAGAGAAAACAGCATTCTTCAGGTTCTGGTTCACTGCAGACCGGGGATAAACCTCATGCCCTGGCAGCCTGGAGTTTGGTCTTAAGATAGCAGGAAGCAGTTCTGTTTGAAAGCCTTTCATCCCACTTTCTGATCTGTTACATCTCTAATGTCTATGGGTCTAACCATTCTTAAAAATTTGGTGAGAGACATGCATCTTGGGCCTCTGAATGTTCTGGTTTTTCAGTAATGCAGGTGTGGTGTCCATGTAGAAGATACAGCTAAAGAAAGAAGTTAAGTTGGGGTTCTTGGCACTGGTCACTCTTGCCTGTGTAATGCAGGGCCCCTGGCTCTGCTGGTCTGCCAGACACACTCCTGCCAATGTCACACCTCTTTGGCATCTCTCTGGATGCTAAAGGGAAACTGAAAGGGAGAGAGATCCTGGCCYAGTGCTGCACCATGTATCAATGAGCACAATCTTCAAGAAACCACTTACTAC
Organism: Malurus melanocephalus; assembly: GCF_030028575.1. Classification (NCBI taxonomy): domain Eukaryota; kingdom Metazoa; phylum Chordata; class Aves; order Passeriformes; family Maluridae; genus Malurus; species Malurus melanocephalus. The sequence continues at coordinate 639,958 of NW_026623262.1, forward strand.
AGTGCTTGCCTCAGTCCCATCTCTCCCTCTTCATAGCCTGGGAGTATTTGACAGGGTTTGTTTACTCACCCCAGGGTTGTGTGTTAGTTACCTGTCAGTAACACATCCAGGGACAAACTCTGGCACTCCAACATTCACAATGTCCTTTGGATGACTGCCTGACTTAATGTTCTAGTCACAGTTAACTCAGCTTTCATCTATCCCTCTCTTCTGCACTGTGTGCCTCAGACCCTGCCTTGCTAAGCATGCTTATGTCTCTAAAAATACAATCCAGGAATTTTTTATTCTTCATACTGTGTGACAAGGAAACTTGTCTCTCAAGCTCAGCAATCTTGTTTGTAGGTGCTGAAGCAATCAATGCACCCAGGCTGCCTGCACCCACCTATGGCCTGTGGCCATATCTGGCAGTGCTCTGATTCACTGTCTTTCATATCCCACATGAAGGAGCGATCCAAATGCTACTATTCCCCTCTTCTTCCCAAAAAGTTTCACTCCAGAAAAACAGAGGGGCCCATTCTTGTCACAGGGTGACAAAGGAATGTGTGTAAAATTATTAATCTTGCTGCTACATGTTTGTGATCTCATCCTGAGATGTTTTTAATTAATTTTTTTCTTTTTATCTTTTGTTACTAAGAGAATAATGATGACCTAGCAAAGCAATAAGAATCTCCTAGGCTTCTAAACTCTAACTTTTCTAAACTATTACAGTCATCTAAACTAACTACATTTTGCAACTTTGTGGGAATATAAATACTCATTCTATTTAGTACATTATACCGGCCAGTCTCTGTTTTTCGTAATCTAAAGTAAACTAGGTGAGTAGCCATCTTTTTTGTGCTTTGTCATTCATTACTTAAAGATATAGGGAGGAAGTTAAATGAGCATGTTTGTTAAATAAGTAGATATTTAACAAGTTGACTCAAATTTTAACAGGTTAGGGGAACAATATTATAAAACCTTAGATAGTTGGCAGTACTCACTGATTTTTTTATGTGACACTCAGGTTAGTCATTGGAGTCATTTTATTTCCTGGATGAATTATACAATTTCTGTAGTAAGACAATTCAACACAAACATCTATAATAAAATGAGTCAATTAAATCTGTAAGTAATTTCTAGTCCAGAGGAAGAAAGCTGCTTTTTTCTTACTTACTGTACCCTAAAAAGTCAAGGCCCCAGAGCAGTAGAACTCAGCAGAAACTCTAAACACACTTGACTTCTGAGATTCTGGGACCCAGATCCTCACAGTTTTGTTGTAATTCACATTAGGAAGTCAGCAAACATTTCCTTATTCCCGTGATTTTCAGGCAATGGAGGAGGCAGGCTGGGAAGCAGGTTTCTAAAGGCCACAGGGAAAAACAAAACAAAACCAAAAAGYCACAACAATTTTAGGGATCTATAAATTATCTGTGAAACTTTGTACAGTCTTCCCCCAGGCTTCCCATGGGGAGAAGAAACTTATTGGTCAAAGTCAGAATAAAGGACCCCAAATTTTAGCTTTTGTAAACTGTGAGTTAAAAACCACTTTTGTCAAATAGAAATCAATAGGAATTGAAGTACGTTAAGGGTTTCCCATGGGGCAGAGAGGCAGCCACTCTCATCAAAAAYGAGTGGCAACCAACACAACAGTGAGCTGATGGTCTTTTCTCCCATTTCCTCATTGGTTTGTCTGCCATTTGTCAACATTTGCTTTGTGGCCATCAGTATGGGGGTTTATAAGCAGAGACTTCACAGAGAACAGAACTGGCTGTATCCTAAGTAAAAAAGCTTCACCTTGCCCAATATCTTTGTTTCAACTCCCCATTCCAGCCCATACCAGACTATCTAGGATGCATTAACCAAGTCTGAGAACTCCCCACTACTGACTATGCAAAGTATTTTCATTGCTGCTAATCTACAAAGGCAAATATTTTTGTGTTTATACTGTGAGAAGCAAAATATCCTTATCTCCCAATAAAAAACATTTGCTCTTTGTTGGATACCAACACTGTTTGACTCCAAAACTGTTTGAAATCCTGGCTTGTTTCTTATCTAACTCAGTGGTGCCCATAATAGAAGGAAATCAGAGAACTCCCTCTGATACTGCTCCACCTCCCTGCTTGAGGACTCAAACCATTGAGGATGTTCTCCTCAAAACATCTTTTTTGATCATGGAAGAGATTATCCCCATTCCACAGACATGAGTGAGATGTGCAAGTACATCAWGAGCCTTCCCAGAGATTACACATGAAGTCTCATGGCAGAACCTAGAAATAAATTCCCGTTTTTTTAAATTCCAGTCCATCCTCCATTTCACCATCTTTCTATCTCAAAGAAGAATGGATCCTTGTCCTCTCTTTTGACTAAGAATCTAATTGCTTGACTACTGCTCCATTCTGTTCTTTGGAAAATATTTTTCCTTCCTGTCTTGGTTTGAGACAAAGTTTTCAGAGAAAAARAAATTGTTACAGAGTAAATGTTTCCTCKGAAGTGAAAAATTCAGATAATTTTTTCAGGTAATTTTTTCCYATCAATATGAAATAGATGTTTGTGCAAAAGTGAAGAGAAAAAAAGTAGTTTGTTAGCAAAACACAGTGCCCACAGGACACAGATAAAAAGTAWCTGTTAGATATTTAAAAGTCCAGGAACGCCCCACTGCCCCCTCCCCCCASAGCCGCTCRGCCACATAGTGCGGAGAAGATGGTGCGGCTCCTGTGCCTGGGAAAAAGAAACRAAAGAATAAAAAGTCCACATGGCGCTTGGACAACAGTGGAAAAACCTGATGGCAGTCCTCTCTCCAGTGTGGATGAAACAGAGGACTTGGTGTGCTTTCTGTCACTGGCTTGGCTTCTTCCGGAGTCCGGGACGAGATGGAGCAGTGCCGCTTGTCCCTACCGGCCGCCGAATTGCTCCAGAAGAAAAATGACAGCAGCCGCAGAGAGGGTGRCAGTCGTCRGAAAACTGTTTGCTCAAGCTAACAAACCCAAGTTAGCTAAACGGCAACAATGTAACTGCCCTGCACGCAGTGAGCAAGGACTCCTGCAGCAGCACTGATGCTGAGCTCCCAAAGCAAAGCTGCACAGCAGCCCCGGCTTTTAAACTGCCCGCACTGCCCCTGCCCCTTCTTCYGGGTCAGATTTAAAGGCACAAGCACCTTTTAGGCATACAAGTTGATGGAATACAGGAATACAGGATTGGCACAACATCAACCCAAGACACTTCCTYTTGTAAATTTTCTGCATACCTTCACAATTTGCAGAGTGCTGCCACACAGCATTAGTTAGCATTCCTGGAAGCAGCTGCAGACACAACTCGCAAGCACAACCAGCTCAGGTTCTGCCTGTACCAAGCATCTGTAGCTATGCAGGAGAACAACTCAAGGCATTAATGGTGAGTGAGGTTCTGAATGCAGCAGCATCTCAGTATCCTCTTGGGTGCCTCAAAGCCTGAGTCAGAAATCCTGCAAAGCCCCCACAGATACTGCTGCTGCCTGGCCCGTGCTCTCTGCTTTGGACCATTTTGCCCATGCTTGTGTGTAAGAAGAGTCTCTTTACAGCCCCATGGCATTAGAGCCAACTTGACATTTTCAGCCTGGATGTTAACGGAGGTTGTTCCCAGCATTTTGTGAATTAGTTCTACTGCCAAGATACTCGCTGAAGGCAAGTTAGATCTGGTTTTTCACCTCTTYTTTAAGGTTATGCTGTATTTATAAAACTACAAAACTAATTTTTCTGAGCCTACCACCTGTGAAGTATTAGTAGCTGTCTCCTTGTGGGACAGTGCTCATCTCTCAATCATCTCTGTAAGGTTTTCAAGCCTTTGCCACCCTCCCATCTAAGTTGTTAATTCTCTCTGACATTTCCCTGCATTTTTCTTTCAGAGTAGAAAGAGACCATTGAAGAATATCGTGCTGAGTCTCAAGCGGTTCCCAAATTGATTCCTCAAGGCTCAGGCTGGTGAGAGGGCAGCACGACTCAGAGRCAGACCCCAGCAGAATTTGTGGAGGAACCTTTGAGCCAGCTGCATGCTGCTTGAAAAGMCTTTCTCCTTCAGACACATTCATGCCTCAAATCACTCACTACCAAATATAGAATGTATTCTTTGAAAGATTCTGCTTCCCCCACATGAGATATCTAAAACTGTTGGAAAAAGCAAAACTGAAAAATGCAATGATACCCCTTCCYGTATATGAGATGTAATTACATCAAAATGTCACCACAGGCTGACCTGGTGGCCATTCACTCACCCAGTGTGCAGATGAGATACGCTCAGGCTCCCTGGAGTGCCGAAGCATTCCCTTTCTGCTGCCTGTGTGCAGGCACACCTCGTTCCAGCAGTCTGTCTGCATCCCGGAATCGGTATTCAGCAGGACTCTGGTTAATAGGAGGAAGATATAAGAACCAAAACAAAGACGTACCATTCTCTTGTCCAGAGGTACTGGCTACAATCTCYGCTCCTGCTGCCATCTTACCAAGCCATTACAAAAATGGTCAGACACACCGTTTGGTCTCTGTCCCATAAGAAAATTGCCAGCTCCTGTTCCACCAGGGCTTCAGCCCCAGGCACCCAGTGCTCCCTCGGCCTGTGGCTGTTCTGCCCTGTTGCTCCATGGCTGTTCCTGCAATGCCAGCCCTGTGGAGCTGTGGGGCAAGGCAGCAGCAACACATGCCTTAAGCACACACACTCACAGAGAAGCCCAGAAAGAGCCCAGGGCAACACATGTGTTTGCATTTGAAGTGAAGTAATGATATTTAAAAACAAAACCAATTTGCATGGTTTACATAACATATCCTTTAATCAGGAAATTGAGTTCCCAGGAAAAGGTAAAGGATGAGTAGGAGAAGGATAAAGTCCCTCCTGCTACTTTTTAACCCCCTTCTTGCTGAATATGCTTCCTTTTTCCAACCCAGGAAGAAACTCACGTTCTAGGAGCAGTTCTTGCCTTAAAAAATGTTCTAGACTCCTTCACACAAACAAGAAGAAAATGTTTCTGATTCAGTGCTTACACTGAGTAGTTGTTTTAGTCCCAAAAACTGTGCCCAGTAGGATCAGGGCAGTGATTGTCTCCCTCTACTTGGCACTAGAGGGGCCACATCTCAAAATTCTGTGTTCAGCCTTGGGCCCCTCACCATGAGAAAGACAAATAGGTGCTGGAACATGTCCAGAAATAGGCAATGAAGATGCTGAAGGGTCTAGAAAATAGGTCCTTATAGGAGCAGCTGAGGGAAATGGGTGTGCTTGGCCTTGGAAAAAGGAAGGCTCAAGGGGGCCTCATTGCTCTGCACTACCTGAAAGAAAGCTGTAGCCAGGTGGGATTCAGCCTCTTCTCCCAAGTAACAAGCAATAGAACAAGAGGAAACAGCCTCTAAACCAAGGGAGGTTTAGATTGGATATTAGGAAAAATCTCTTAACTGAAAGGATTACCAAGCATAGAAATAGGCTGCCCAGAGAAGTGGTGGAGGTGCCGTGCCTGGAGGGATTTAAGAACAATGTAGATGTGAGGCTTAGGGACATGGTTTAGTGGTGGGTTAAAGGCTGGAGCTGATGATCTTAAAGAACTTTTTCMACCCAAATAATTCTGATTCTAAAAAAGGAGGAATAACTCCCTTCTTTTGYTTCTTTTTCACTTTTATCCAATCTCTAATCTACTTTCCCCGTGGCTGATCTTATCTCTGTGTTTTTCTCAAGTATCTTGTGAGAATACTCACTCCATCCATCATCTGTGCAGCTGACACACATTTGCTTCCATGCTGAAGTCCCAAATGAGCTGTTATGTAGCACAAAACAACCCGAAGTTGCAGTCACCTACCTCATGTGCCATCACTTCTTAGACCTCTCTCTCTTCAGGTGTGTCCTTGATAGGTGTTTTGAGCYGATCCAGGCTTCGCTGTGGGGCCCCGAGCCCCTCAAAGCTGGTGGCCCCAGCTGAGCTCATTTGCTCCTTCCCAGTAGTGCTGCCCAGGATACCATTACGGCACAACATTCACCAGGAAACAACAGCCTTGAGCAGATTCCCTCTGCTGCTGCAACACAAAGTGTGAAAAGCAAAATCACAAATAGCACTGTAATAGGGTATTCTGGATTTTGATACACATTTTCTTAAACATTCAGAGGGCTCAGCTCATCTCAACAGCTTTCAGTCAGCCCTTGCCTTGGTGTTTCTTTACCTTGTGGATAAAGACCAACCCCATACAAGCCAGTATTAGGCCCAAACCAAAGGCTGCACAAGCAAGTGGGCCCTTCCTCTTTTTGTGTAGTGTTTAACCATGGCATGAATTGAGCCATAAGGAAATGGCAGCCATTTACTGGAATTAGAACACTTAGAAAGAGATTGGGACAGTCACAATAAGAAGATGTAGCTTGTTCACTAGAAAAGCCCTTGCTTTGGGTGGTGTGCATCTGATGCAAAATAACACTGAAATGCTGCAGCACAGGGTGGTCAGGCTGCTTGGCTGAATGAAGAGAAAAATGGACAGGAGGAGAGAAAACAAACTGCCCCCACTCCTCAGGTCAGAGCACAAACAATCTGCCCGCTCTGTTGCTCCACCTGAGCACCTGAACATGGTCACACTTGACCTTCTGGGACATGACTACAAATACATCCCTTCGATGCTGGCCTGCTGATCATTCCTCTAGCAACATTTTGCACAATAATTTTGTGATCCTTTTATTATAAGGCTGATAGAAACAGTCTAAATCAGAAGACCTAGTGTTCTTCCACACTGACTTTGCATTCCTAGARGGTAGACCTAGTTAAGGCAAGTCTTACCCCCCCTGCAGGAACTGGAAGAAAACCCCACATACTCCTAGTTTATACCTTTGATCCATCAGCTTTACACATGGAGCACAGTGTGACTACCATGGAATTTTGCTGTGGGCTATTTTCCCCTCGTGCTGCCAGTGAGACCTCAGGAGGTATCGTGTGCATCTGTTCCAGATGCAGGACAACAGCTGGGGTTCAAGAAAATCAGAGGCAGAAGGGGCATCAAAACTATTTTCTGACTCATCATAAAAAAGCAATAGAGGAAAAAATATTTAAAATCCTCTCAAGATGTTTTAATATTAARCATTAAAAATTACACAGACTTGATACAATTCACTCATAAATAAACAGGAACTTTACAAGCAGCTGTTAGAATATTACASAGTTTGTAATAACGCTATTAACCCCCTCAAAAATATTTATGATCTTTCCCTCTAACCCAGGGGTATGCTAAAATGGAAAAAAATAACTCTGGTAACAAGAAGAAATTTGCACAAAATGGTCTTGCAACACTTCCCAAGCTGTGAATAATAGAAATGCACTGGAATCCTGCTTGTTCACAGACACCATTTCAGCAGCAAACATCAGGTTTAAATATCAGATCTCATCATAGGAGAGATACTCTGCAGCTCTTGTTGGTTATATGGCAGTGGGCATTTCCCACCTTGTTCTCAGAGAACTTGAAAGAAGTGAAGGAAACAACATACCACACTTCATTAATGAACTCAGTAGGAAGTTTATGAGCATTAACCAATACTAATATTCACATTACAGGGAGCAAAGAAGAGTAGGTGCTCCAAGCTGGGCAAGACTTAATGCTGAACACGATGCTGACAGATGAGCAGAAGGTAATCAATCCATTTCATTGAAAGAATCAGACCAAATTTGGGATTCTGGGGGTAGTCTGTGCAGGTCTTTGCAATGATCCAAGGATCTTGTAAGGATCCAAGTATCTCCCACGTGAACTGTGCCTTTTGGTGCTGATTTCTTAGCTCCAATACTGGATTAACCACTAGGGACTGCAAAAAAAATTGCCTCATTCTGCTGGAGTCTAGTCAGGCAGGACTACCGGAGTCACATCCAAGTGGCATGGCAGGGACAGGCACCTCAACAGGGCTGTGCCGTGGCCTCTGTCTCAGTGACCAACAGTGATCATCCTGTCATGTCTTCCTTATATCCCACCCCAGTTCTTTGCTTCACTTTCCTGACCTGGTATCTTTGCGTTCGCTTCATCTCAAGCTATTCTTGGAATTTATAGAARTTTTAATTTTCTTCCTTCAGCTTTGTTTCTTTTATTTTCTGATTTTCTCAGTATTTCCACCCAAAGTTACACGCTTCCTCCCGTCCTTTCAACTTGCACACTTGGAGCCAACAGCCACTCTGTGAACTCTGTTCTTATCCCTGTGCAACCAAGAAGAGGCATGGAGTAGAAATGGAAACAGGGAATGATGCTGACTGCACTGCAGCTGCTGTGCTGCCTCTGAGCAAGGAGTCTAGAGCCACCTACCTGSTCCATACCAACCACAATGACTTCAGCAACCCAAGTGTCTCAAGGCTGTGCCTCCTCCTGCCTGCCATTCGCACAGTGGAAGGCATATGGGAAAGAACTCACCCTCCAAAATAACATCAGTGGATCTGTCCTGAACCCTCTAAAATGCCAAACGACTGCAGTGCTTACAACAGTTCAGTGCAGAAAATACATGGCTCCCTGGGATAACTCACCACGGTGCCCAGCCTTTCTTTTCATGAATTCCAGTGAATCCTGGTGAGCYCAGCACTGCAGCCAACCCAAAGCACCGTTCCAGCTGGTGCTCTCCTGTGGTGACACTGCACTGAGTCCTGCCAGAAAAGCTCCTGTGTAAGGTCCCAGTTCCTCTGCCATGCTGGTGTGGAAGAAGTGGATTGCTGCCTTGGCTGGTGGCCTCCAAGTGCCCCTCAAAAACCCCAGATGATGAGATGAAGGGGAGATGAACGGGCCTTGAGAACTCCTGCATACACCTTCCTTGATGTGATTGGAGGGTCATAGACTTCAGAGAAAAACAGACCAGTTCCTCCTGTATACTCTTGAGTCAAAGCAGTCTTAGAAATTCTTTTAAGTGGCTGATRTCTTTCAAATACTCACATATTCAAAGAGTCACAGCAATGTTTTTTGTCTTGAAAAAGCTTAATTTCCTGAATCACATATCAAAATCCCACCCTATGAATCCCTTCTGTGCGACGGAACTCTCCTAGTTAAAATTCTACACAAGCATTTCCTCCCTGCTCCCTCAGGTACCATTCTCTCTATGTACACTACAATAACAATGGCGCCTTTACTAAAATTGAACACAATAACAAGGCCTTTGTAGAGGATAATTAACAGCCAGCAGTGAATCTTTGTGCTGATTCAATGGGATATGAATGAGTTATGAAAATTCTTCTTTGCTGGAGAGGTAATGGGATATTGTTACGTTTACATATGCTTTGCCTCTTGCATGATAGCATATTTATGGTGTTCATAGTTTGAAGTCAGAAATATGTACACAGATATTTTGCATTTGTATTCAGGCAGTTATGCCTCAACATGTTTGCCTCTCTTTCTGTCATTAACAAAATCCCCACTCCATCTGCATCTAATCCAAATTCCTCATGTCCATTCTGAGCAGGATGAGTAGACCTGAGCCTCTCCAGCTGTTCCTAGAGATACAAAGGTTCATTTCTGGAATTGAATTCCTATGGTCTTATGTAAACTATGTAGGTTAGTGCCCTTACACAGGATACTTCACAGGGTACTTGGGGGTAAATATAGTGACACWGCAGAGTTCCAAAATACATGAAGCCCCAAATTTCTGTGTGCTTTTCATTTCATGATAGAAAATGCTCCTGTTGTTCTTTCCTATTGGATAGCAAAGTATGTGGGAAAAGTAGCAACTCTCACTTGAAATAATGGATGTATATCCACAGAGTATACTCATGCATGTGTATACATTATGTAATACAGGAACACCTCTCAGCTCCAACACCAGAAAACAATTGTAGAATAACTGAAGTGAGAACATAATTTTTCTAAAGAAGAAATATTAATAATCATTGTTAAAAAGACAAAAGGAAGACCAYATGTCCAGAAAATATGTCTAGAAATAGGAAATAAAAATTTATAATAATCATTTTTTATAATAATTAGTAAAACAAAACAGCTCTCACCTGACTGCACATTGCAAGTGAACTGCATCACCAGAAAAAGAAAACAGCTCTCACCTGGCTGCATATTACAGGTGAACTGCATCACCAGGGCATGTCCAGATGCAGCTGCTTGAGTGCAATGGCCAGAYAGGGATGTGCCGAGCTTTCTCACTGCTGTTACTTGGGTTTGCATTGCTAAGCACACAAAAATGCTTGGGAACGGTGCCAGAAAAAGAGCCTTTTCCTTTGACCTTAGGCTTGGAAAACRGTTGGAAAAGCACTGACATGACGGCTGGCACATCAACAGGTGTRCCAGGCAGCTGGGCTGGTGCAGGAATCTTGGCCAGTAATGAGCCTCCCAGGGAATTTCCCATTCGGGTCAGGATTTGCCCAAACTGGAGAGATGATCACCCTTCACACCAGGACTCCTCTCAAGGCCTCACACAATTTCTGAAATTGCTGCTGAATAGGTGGGGCTCTTCTTCTCCTCTGCAACCTCAAAATCCCCTTTTAGTATAGCAAGTTACTCACACTGAAGGTGTGTTCCCAAAGCTGAGATCTTAAAAAAGGATGGGGAATAAATAAAAATATTGCGGCTGTTTGCTTCAGACAGCAGCCCTCTGAGGTGACCTCCAAAGGTGCCCCCAGAGYCTCTGACCTCCCCAGCCCTTGTATCATATTCTAAAAGAGTCTTGAATTCTTTTTTTTTAAACTAACAGGGATAGATGAGAAGTTTTACAGGATGGCTTGTTTATTTGTTTGTTTTCCTTTTGAAATGTAGGTCCTGTCTCTCCCACAAGGGGTTCTGGCTAGCTGGGCAACTAATGAAACAATAATATTGTCTGAGACAGGGAAGTCAAAGTCTGGAGAGGAAACTTTCTGTTGTTGGGGTTTTTTTGTTTTTAATCTGACTGCTTAGYATTCTTTCTTCCTGGCTGACGGAGTTTGGTCATCAACTGACATTTTAAAGAAAAGAAAAGCTTTTTGTAAAATATCCAAGAGCTCCATTCCTCCTAGCAAAGCCTCCACACTAACACACAGCAGCCAGCCCATAGAACGATGCTTCAGGCAAAACCAGCACTTAGTACCATGCGCTTTTTAGGGGTTAAATAAAGCAAAAAAGGGGATTTGTCTTTTAAGTGTATGTCCACTGCCTTTTTACCATCATACAAAAGAAAACAATAAAAAGAAAATAAGAATTTCTCTGTGAGTCACCTGTGGACAGGAGACATGAAGAGTAGGGGGATATTTAGTTCATTTGGAGGGATTTCTTCCATGCATTGCAACACATGTGCTCTATAGTCCTGCACCGTGGTATATATGAATGTGAACAGTTTGAACTGCTGGCCAGAAGGGCACTCGACAAGTGCGGCACTTGAAGTTATTCATTGCACAGACGAGTTTAAAACGAGTCTGATTCTGCACAGGTGCAAAARAGCCACTCTTTGTACAGGAGGGGGTTTTGACATTAAATTAGGTTCAATAGCTGATGATGGAGTTGCACATAATGAATTTGTAACTATGGGGAAGCAAAGCATCGCTCCTGACCCAGATAAAATGCGAAGAGCTTTGCTGCTGCCGGCGCAGGAGGAGCCCTGTCCGCCCAGCCCCGCAGCTCCAGCACCTTCCCCGGCTYCGGCAGCCTCGTCACAGCGACAAACACAAACACGGATTACTACACTGAACACGTCAGGCTAAGTCAATAGTTTAATAACCACTATTAAGGCTTTTCCAAATCCATTTAACAACTGTAAATTATTCCAAAATAAAATAGCCTCAGCCAATCAGCTGTATAGTCACTGACCCACAACTATGTGCTTATTTCTCAATTAAGCAAATGTCCACATGCTGGTTGGCTTCAGCTGCTTTTGTGGTTTTGTATGTTGCAAGTTTCAGTGCATAAATCCCGGTCCCGTGCCTGGGAGCCTCAGCTGTTTCCGACACAGGTACCGCAGCTTCTGGAGCCGAGGCTGCTGCTGGGATAAAGCTCCCAGTGCAGCCGTCCCCTGCCATTCCCTCTCGCATCCCAGCTAAAGCCATGCTGCCCGTCCCTGCCAGGGTGCGGGACCCCCCGAAGCCCCCGTGCTTACCTGCGCGAGGAGAAGTGTCCCCCACAGGCTGGAGCCAGCCCAAGATGGCTGGGACGAGCCGGGGCAGCTCCCCTGAGCCCCGGGAGCAGCATCCCGGCCCCAGTCGGGCTCCAGCGCTCCCCGGTGCTGGCGGGCACCACGGGCCAAGCTGGCAGCGGCAGCGCCGGGCTGGGCTGGGGCRGCGGCAGCGCCGTAATGAGCCCGTGGAACCGCTCAGGCGTTCAAAGCCTGAGGGCTGGAGGAGCCAATCAGCCCGTCGGGGGGAKCGGGGACAGCCCGGCAGGCACAGCAGGAATAATTGGAGGGAGYTCCTAATTAATTTGATAATAACCCTATCCTGTATTAACACACTCCACACGCAAAAATGGCTAAAAAGTGCCAATTAGCAGTGGAAGTGAAAGAAAGCACGTGGTGGGGATTCGGGGAACCTCGCAGCC
>NW_026623262.1:652808-654900 GCF_030028575.1 Malurus melanocephalus
CCCTTCTCCCGGACAGCAGAGACATGCCTCGTGTCTGCCGTGGCCTGTGCCTCCCATGGAACGAGTTAGGTTCCTTCTCCACACTCCATCCATCAACCAGATGCTGATGGGCTCAGGATGTATTTCAGGTGCGCTCTAAATTCCTTTCCTGACTGATTTTGCAAGACTTCCTCCAAGTGCAGGGGGGCCAGGGTGGYTGCAAGCCCTGGGGAGAGGTGGAGCCTGGGTACAGGGCCTCAGCTGCTTTGAAAGCAGGCCTGCATGGCCAAACTGGGCATCAGCGACACCTTAATCCTTCCACAGYCAGCAGCGTTTTCAGTTTTCCTGCCGCTCCTCTAATCCATCCGTTGGGAGGTTTGGAGGGCACAGCAGCCCCCCGTGAGCTCCCTGCCCAGCYGGTCCCCAGCACAGCCGGCCTGAGCACGGCACCTGCAAAGCTCACGGACAGCCAGGACACGCGGGGACCTCAGAGCTGCCCCTTGCCCCTGCAGCACTCATCACAAGCTGCTGCTAGWCCACAAATCAGATTTAGGATTTAATTTCTAAATACTCATGTTGGCCTGCCACCAACATGTAAGATAGCCTTTTTTTCCCCCCTTGTTCTATTACTCTGTGTCAAGCTGTTTTGTATTTTCACTCCTGAATTTTCTCAAAACTGTCAGCATTCTGTATTTTAGCCAAATCCCAGTGCCAAAACTGGCAAATTCAATATATTTTCCAGAAAATAGACAACTTGGATGCCATTATATGTTATTAAAGTTTTACCAGGTATGTTGTACTCACCATTTATGAAGCTTCCATAAAGCATGCATCTATAATGAGCTCCAGCTTGCTTTCCAGGCAAATATGGAAGACTATTTTTTTATTAATATTTGTGAACAGAAGTGTGTGCTCTGTGGATGCTGCTGTGATTACTGGAACACACAGCTTGCTGGGGTTTACTGATTTCCTAATCCTACAAAGCAGAGGGCAGGTACAGGCATTTGTGTGTAGCCATCACTGAGCAGTTGACAGAGCTGACAAGGAGAAGAAAGCAGGGAAGCAACAGGGAGTTGCTGCTGGCTCCTGTCGGGACCTAAGTCCAACAGCCCATCTGAGAGCAGCTCCACATTCACAGAGCACAAGGTAATTTCCAGCACGTGTTGTCAGGTATGGCTGGGATGGAGCAGGCACCTCCAACACAGCAGTGCCCCACATCTCAGATTCACCAGCCCTTGGRAAAGTCAGCCGGGGATAAATGGATGAGGGGACAATTGCAGGAGACTCTCACCTGGGTGGGGTGCAGAGCCCCAGCACCTTTGGCACACCCACGTGTCCTCAGCTGGGCTGAAATCCTGTCTAACAAAGCCTCAGAGGAGCCCCCAGCCTTGAGGAGCCCCCCGGGCTGAGGAACAAGAGGGTCAGCAGTGGGAGCTCAGAGCTGCCGTGTGTGCGGGAGTGAAAAGTGGGGTTTGTACCTGTGCAGCAAAGCTGAGCAAGACTTCTCTCTTCATGTGGCAAGGACTTTAATGCTGGGGCCAAATCTTGGGCTTAAAACAAAGCCAAAAAGGAAAACTCTCTCCAAACATTCATAAGCCTCTTTAAAAAGCTTCTATTTAAGAGGAACCGCAAAGCAGGCACGTTGCCATGGGACTGCACTGCTTTTAGCTGACCCCATATGTAATGGCAACCTGAGCAAGCTGTTAAATGCTTTAATGCAGCTCCCTGGCCCCCAAGGCAACTTCCTCCTGTGAACGCCAGAGCCAAATCCCTGTAACAGCTAGCTTTAAATCTGGAAACACGGACTACCCTCCCATCTCATTAGAGAATCAAAGTATTCACTGGGACACAGCGAACAGTGAATTGAATGCCCAAGTTAGGGATAAGGGAGGCTACGTCTCTCTCGTGTTTGGGAAGTGTCGTTAACCAATAGTGGCAGCACTTGGTCACAGCGTAGCCTGCCTTCTGCCTGTTAATTAAATCATGATACCGAGAGGCCATGCTTCATACCACGTGCAGCAGAGGAGGCATTGGTTGTGAAAAGCATCCGTGCCACTGCTGTCAGCTCCGTACCAGCACATTGCACAGGAGGAGGCATCTGCTCCTCCTTCCC
>NW_026623262.1:654976-658596 GCF_030028575.1 Malurus melanocephalus
CCCCCCCCCCCAGTAGAAAGAAGAAATAAAACACACTCTTTCCTTAGAGCAAAGAGACCAAAACTGAAGCATGGGACCAAGTTAAAAAAAACCCAACACACATAACTTTGATGTATTTCATGCAGGAAATGACATGATTTCTCAAGCTACATTGCTATGAAATCTTAAGTGAAAGATTGCTTCCAGCAGAACACACTGATTAAATCTGAAGAGATTTAAGAAAAAWTAAGATTCCAAGGCCCAATTAATTTTCTGATTAAGAAATCAAGATGGGTAAGGAATTGGGAGTGGCAGCTGAGATGCAAGCCTTTCTTCTTGATTGTGCTTCTGTATATTGAGCTCTAAAAACCAATGTACAGGAGAATAGAAGGCTGACCTTTGATGTATGTGATATGCCATAAACTAGAACCAGTCCTCCAAATTTCTGTTTGCCAGCTTTGCATTAATGAAACAGAAGCTGCCTTTGAATATAATTTAACATGATCGCAGGTCTCTCCATGACTGCTCTTAAAGGCAGTAGCCTACATATAATGCCCCTTCTTCCTTCACGATGTTTAAAAAAAAAGAATATCTGAAAGGTTTGGGAGTAACCGCTTCCTACTACCCCTTTTTCCTGGAATCTCAAACTCAAAAAATCCTGTCATTTTTTGCTAGAGAGATTTGTCGATGATCTTGGCTTTTCTGCAAGGGTAGAGAGGTTTCCTTTCTCCTATGGAAAAGCAGGAGAAAGTGCCTCACAAAAAGAGCTTTGCTTATAAATGGGTAAGTAACGACCATAATAATGAAAACAGTCTAAATAAGAAACATTTCTGTGTGCTGAGCAAGGATATCGTGCACTTGGCAGAAGTGAGCCCATATCCTCCAACCAGGCACACAGCCTCGCAGAACAGATGTGCTGTTTCACTGTTCAAAAACACACAACTGAAAAGCAAAACCCTTTCCAAGATCTCCTTTACAYATTAATAATCAAGCAGTGTGTTATGTTCAAGGAACAGTGACTASAAATCATTTCTGCAGAACCATGTTCTGCAGAAAATCTAAACCTCCAGCAGAAAAATCTGACTACAAAGGGGGAACAGAGCTATACTTGCCCCTGTGATGAGGAATTTGAGAGACTTCTCCGTGCCCAAACAAGCCACATGCAAATGCTAGAACAAGGGTTTACCTAAAAAAACGGGGGGGAAAGAAAGTCACCCAGGAGTAAAGTCAACTATAACTGAGATTCCAATGTACTGCAGGTAGTGAAAACTGTCTAACCCCCTGAAGTTTGCAATCCTCATCTAAAGTACTGTATACTCCATAAGTAAAACCTCCTGCCCCAGAAATCCAAGGGAGGGTGAAAGAACTCACTTGAAGGTTTGCCTCTTTGAAAAAGACCTAAGGAAAGGGAAAAAAGGTCCATTTCAGGGCTCACAGAATAAGAGTATTTAGATACTCCTCCTTAAGAAAGGACCCAGACGCAAGCAAGGTTTGTGCCATAGTTTAAATCCAGGTTCCCAGGAAAACTTGCTTACAGAAAGATGAGAAGATCTGAGGATCATTACTGCAGAGGATTCAGAGAAATTATCTCCTAATACACAGTTGAAGACAGAACTAGTCTTGGTCTCTCTTTGGCTTGAACCTCTACTGAAATTTAATGCTGACAAATCAAAAAGGGATATATCCAGAATCTGTAACCCTGATAAAAATGAGAAATCTGTATCATCTTAATCAAAGAATATGCCACCCCGAGCTGGATCTGTGTCTTGTCCCTTGGCCTCGTATGACTCCTGTGTGCTAGAGGTTAAGGGTTTGTTAAAGAATATCGGTTTTGATTAAGTGTCACATATGGTGTAAAACATCCTCTTTATCACTGGCAGTGAAGGTTGGGGGCCAGACAGTGCCTTTTAGTGAGCTTCTAATATAAATTAGGTGTCTTAGGTAATGGGTGGTTTTCAGACAGGATTGATCTTTCTATGGTCCAGTGAAAGTAGGTGTGTTTGGTGAGATGTCACAAAAGCAGCTTCCTGGCACCTATACTAATGGGCTGGTTACCCCTTTTGGAGTAGGACTTGAAAAATGTAGCACAGGAATCCCCCCCCTCCCCCTTCCTAACKTTTTCATTTTCTTGATGTAATGGGCAAAGGTCTATATATCCTTTACTCCTTTGGTATTTCAGTCCTTGTATTTGCAGTATCACTCAGTGAATCTCAAGCCACTCATCCTTTTAGTCACTTACACCTCCCTAAACTTGCATGAACTTAAAGATGAAGTGGTTATGAGTAGACTGGGTTACTTACTATTTTTATCAGTGTACAACCTTTAAAGAAAAACGTATCAAGGACACCATCACCATCACAACCAAATGATTTCTTGCCCATTAAGTCCTTCTCAGAAACTTTGATGGCACAGAAACGTGAGAAGAACTGTAGAGATGTTAAACCCTAAGTTCCCCTGCCTCAAAAATAAGAGCAAAGATGCATTTCTATGGACATCAAAACGTGTCTGTATTTTCCTCTTTATGAAGCAGAAATTCTCTCAGCTTTGTGCAAAGAGTGGCATGATCAAAAGCACAAACTGAGCACACAAAATCCAGAAGCTGTAATGCACAGTCTAACTATGGACCTCAGGAAAAGAGAGTGTACACAAAATAAACCTTTCCTTTATAGTTCATTGACATGCTGTAGTTAAAACTTTTCTCAAGAGTTTCCATGGGTTTGTGAAGAAGTGAAAGCACAAATGTTGGTACTGCAGGCTCATAAACCCAGCTGCTGAACAAAATCCTCAAATCTTTAAATATGCAAGAATATGTCACAAACATTTTAATATTTCATTGCATTTCCCGCATATCCGCTCATCACTGGAGCACTGGTAAATATCAAATTTGTTGAAAATATTTAGATAAAAAAGATACAGAAGTCTATTCTGATTCTGGCCCATAATTATTCCCTTGGATCCTGATTTAACTACCTGGGATAACAAAGATTTAGAGCATGATTCCCCTTAATTTGCTTATAAAAATGTATTTGTCTTTAGGCAAAGATAGGTGCTTCAGTAGCTCCAAGCACAGAGTAATTTCAGTGGATGCAGTGGGATCRTAACAATTAAAATTGCATTTTCCTGAAAACTACGACAGGACTGGCCCTAGATATGGCCTTCCTTTTTTTGTTATGAAGCATAAAAACTTCCAGATATAAAGCATGAAAACTCTCCTGTTAGCATGGGACACCTAGACAGCATTTTCTCTCTCCTATCTCAGGACCTCTCCTGCTTATTTGTTCTTGTTTGCTCATTGTTTCCTCACAGCCAGGATGACAGCAGCATTCCAGCAGTGCTTTCTGGCCTGCATTGCCACCCTCTGTTTCCCAGGGACAGACATCACCTCTGTGGGGCCATGAGGAGCACACAGCAGGATTTGGTGCCTGCCAGTTCACTTCCTCTGTTCCACAGCAAAATTACTGAAAAGACAGATAATAGAGGAAAGAATTATAGAAATAAAGGAGACTCTCCAGCTATTCCACATATTGAGATTTTTTTTCCCTCCCTTGTATTACTCAGATGGGCAGAGAGARCAAGTGCTGAAAGGTAACATCAAGGAGATGTTGCCTGAAAGATGGGTTCTAGATTTATTACTCTCTTTT
>NW_026623262.1:658689-686541 GCF_030028575.1 Malurus melanocephalus
CTGGGTGGCCTCACCCCAGGTGTGAGGAAGGGGAGGTCCACTCTGTTTGGGGATGAAGCATGGAAAGGGGAAGATTTAATACTCACTGCCATAAGGAGTTAATGGGGCCCTGCTGGTGGTCCTAATGAAATGTCCAGTAGCATGTCCTGCTTGAAATACCAACCTACATTAATGCCAGTGCAGCCTAAAAAAAGAGTCATTCTTAAATGCAGTTCCATACCTCATCCTTTCTATATTCCCTCATAAAGGGGCTCTCCTGCAAGTCCTTAGCAGTGCAAAAYTGCTCCATACAGAAGTGGCCCTTCCAGGGTTTGGTGGTTTCTTATTTATGAATGGMGGAAAGGAAAAATAAGGCCAAAACCCCTTGACCTTTAAAGAACAGGGTTGCCAAATTCAAGGGACAGTTTTCACGAAACTGAGTGTTACATTGCTCAGTGTTCTCCCAAAGCACAAGGCCCCCAATTACTGCCCTGCACCCACTTTACGTTTAATAATTTCTAATTCCTGTCAGTCTTGCCCCATGAGGTGGGAGTTCATGTTCAGTGGCACAGATCCTCCTCTGCTGTGCAGATGAAGCGAAGGCTGCCCAGCCCAATCCCCAGGTGCTGAGCCTGGAGCATCGCTGCACACCTGAGGCCTTTCTGAGCTGCATTTCAGCATCTCTGCTCCCTGGGGATCTCACRGGGCTTTGTGCCACTCGGGGAGCGCCAGGCTCTGCCTGAGGCTCCTGTGGAGGCTGGTGACAGATGAGCTTGACAGCCTGCTCAGTCCAGGTGACTGAGCATTAGCTCGCCTGCGAGTACAGGCAGTAAGTAAATCGCATTCCTAATCCAAATTGCTTTTGATAAGAACAAAAGCTGTGTGCAAATGAATATTTCCATCTTATTTCAAATTCTAGGTTTCAACTGCAATATTAATGCTATTTTACAGTGTAATTTACTTGTAATAATATGTCATTATTGTCATTTTACAGTTTTCTCTTAAAGTAGTAAAGAAAATGTTTTAAAAGGCACAAATAGCTGCAGCACAAATCTCCATTCAGCCTAAGAATCTGTGCTTTCCCATCAGAAAGGCACGTAATTGAAAACAATGACATCCCCAATGGGATAAACATTCCAGTCATTAACTCATTTTTATTTTGGAATRAAAGGGTTTGCTTACAGCTTTTTTTCCCAAATTGTAAATATAAATTAAACATTTCTCTTCCTGTCCCAGAATGCCAGTAAAGCCAGAGATGACCTCTAACACTTTCCACAAGTGCATCTCAAACCAGCACCCTGGTGTTAGACATAAACCTCCTCCAGGTGAAGGGTTTCCTGCAGCACAGCACATAAAAGGTGGCCTGCAACAGGAAAAATGTCCTTATTACCTGGTGACAAGTTCCTGAGCACCAGGTGACTGCACTGCTGGGTTGGTGGGAATTGCAGAAACTCAGGCAGCCTTTGCAGGCCAGGCTGTGTGCGAMGGGGTGGAGGTGTCACAAGAAGGTGCCATCACTTAATGGACAAGACACGTGTCGTGCACAGAACTGTAAACCAGCTGTGTTTCCATCCTTCCTGTGCATCTGTGCATGAAAACTGAGGCACTGCTAGTACTCCTGAAGACTGAGAGAACCCATCAAAGACTGTCACAGACTTCTCCAGGAGGATTCCCACCACTCTTCCCCCATCTTGACACTCCACACACTGATAGGGTCAAGGCTATTTGAGATCCGAGTGGTCAGGGGGGCGTAGGTTACACAACAATTGTCTCCTGCAGGCTGGAAGTTTAGCCCAGCAGCAACTATTGTGGAGCATCTGTGAGATTTACACCACATTTCCAAAAATACGATTTCACAGTGTGATCTCTGTCTGAATTCAGCAGAAAAATATTTAGTGGCTGGCAAAATATTAGTAAATAAAAGCAGATCAAGATGTTGTTACAATAACAGATTACATTACTATTCCCTGTCCTTAGGAAAACCCTGATTAGACCAAGATCCTCATGGGGTCTTATGAATAAGTCAGGAAGGGGCTCTAATGACCCTGCGTGATAGCACAGGAGCTGCAGCGCAGCCAGCGAGGTGCCAGGTGCCTCTCRGAAGCTGCACTAGCCTGGATGACTAACAGCAGTTATCACAGGGGGGTTGTTGATTTTCTTTAATAATTTGGGACAGATTTCCTGCTAATATAAACTAGTACTGCTCTATTGAAGCCAGGAGAATGCTGCCAATTTCTAACAGCAAAAACTGGCCCTTAATCTATTTTTAATCCCTTTATTAGTCATTATCTTTTTGAAGAAGTGTACCTCAGCCTGAATACTCCCCACTACACAGAAAAGCAACAGACTTTTCTTGTTAATCAGTGTATGGGAAACTCCAATAGCTGAAGTATCCTTCCACCTTTGCAAGCACACCTAGCATTGATTGYTGATCTTATAACTTGAAATGCATAATTACTAACTAAGAGAAAATTACTTTTTGCTTGTGAGTGTCAGGACAGCTCTGAATCCATGAATGACTTACCCTCAGGCACTGGTGTTTAATTTATGAGTTATTTATCTCCTTGCACACACCCCAGCACAAACAATTATACTTAGTAATTTGTTGATCTTATCAAGGCTGTTTGATGTTAGTATTGCTACCTCCAATAATGCTTGTGCTTTGAAACTTAAATAGAATTTATAACCACATTTGGATACTTCGCGCATGATACATATTACAGGGAAGTTTAACTCTTCAGCAGCTAGCGGGTTTTGCATGCAATTTTCAAAGACTGTTTTGCTGACAAATGTGGCAAGGYGGCCCTTCAGCATCATGAGAGGCCCTGGTTCGAGCTAGCTCTGTCCTTGCACAGCCGGGGGGAGTGTTCCTAGCACGAGATAGGGGAGGAGGTGAGATCTGGTCCCGGCCCAGAGCAGCAGCATCAGCTGCATGCCCCCTGCCCGTGCTTTGGGCCAGCTGCAGTGGCCTGCTGAGGACAGAACCCCAGTGTCCACATGCCAGTCTGCAGTGTCCTTCCTCCCTGTGCGGCCCTGGCTCGCTCCTGGGAGCCTTTTCATGTGCGCAACAGCCTTCCTCATTRCTGAGCAGGGCCTTTATTAACCTTTAAACTGTTACATGTTTACTACGAACCAATCTCTCTGAAACCCTCTGCACATTGTCACTCTGTGGTCAGGTGCAGGCACCAAACCTGGGGCCACACGTGTTCAACTCATGGTGCGCTTTGGGGACAGCAGCTCCTCTGGGGCCATGGGAGGGTGAAGGTCCTCGCAAATGGGATTCCCAAATCGCCTTCAGGAACCCTCCTGCCTGCCCCTTGCATGCTGCTGGGATCATTATGCCAAAATACAGCAAGTGAACTTGGTGTCAGAGGTCAAGCAGGGCAAGGATTTAGTGGAATTGAGGTGGCAGAGACCTTAAAGATCGAATTCCAACCCCCTGCCTTGGCCAGGGACACCTTCCATTACACCAAGGGCTGCTCAAAGCCCCACCCAACCTAGGCTTGAACACTTCCAGGGATGAGGCATCCGCAGCTTCCAATGCCTCACCACCCTCACAGTGAAGGATCTCCTAATATCTAATCCCAGCCTCTTTTAGTTTAAAGCCATTGTCCCCATGTCCTGTCACTGCATGCCCTTCTAAAAAGAAATCATTTAAGTCAGGTCTTTTAATTCCAGGCTCAGGTACCTTGAGGCCTGCTGGTGCTGCCTGGGAGGGATGGAGAGTCTCTGCCTGTGGCTGTGGAGGGGWTGGGGAGGGGGCTCTGCAGCGAGCGCTCCCACTCCCAGCTCTGCTGGGATGGGCTGGGTCAGGGGGGTGAAAACATGGCCAACACAGAGCAGCCCTTCTCCCATCCCTGCTTTCATCGAAACCACCCTCAGTGTGTTATTTATCCGTGTCTGTCGTATCCAATCTCAGCCTTTTTGACTGCCCTGTTGTGCAGAGCTCCTGCCCCGCAGGGCCCAGCAGCGCCAAAGCCGRAGCCCTCCCTCTCACGGCAGCAGGRGAAGGAAGGGCAGGKACCCCATGTTCCTGCTCAGGCAGCCCGAGGCTGCCAGCACTGACTTTGAGAGCCTCAGGTGCGCGCATTTTGTTAACTTACACGAACCACACACCCTTGCAAGAGCTGCAGGTTTGGTTTGCTGTGTGGTTCATCAATTTCTGTGCTGAGCACAACACATTTAGCATGTAGGAAATAGAACGCTGCAGGCATTGACTGCAGAGCCACAACGAGCTCCGGCAGCACCGACCCCAGCCCCGGATCCTGGCAGCCAGCGCGTATCCCACAATATCCAACACACTGCCATACGTGCCTTTCCCCGTGGATCCCAAATGGGCACTATCCGTGCAGAGAAGCCAAAAAATAACTGCTCCCATGACAGCCTTGAGACGCAGAAATTACTTTAAAACTTTCTAAGCCCAACCAGCACAGCGCTATTTCAATCCACAGGGATACTCTGGTGAATACCATTATTTWGATTATCATTATTATTTTTTTTCCAAATCCTCCGGTGGTTTTCCCATTTTAATTGAACTGAAATTGTGGAATAGTGTAATCAAACATTTGGAATTAGTATGGGGGGGGGGAACAGAAGCTAAAAGAAGTGATTATTAATTTTAAACAATTACAAGTTTCTAATGACTTTCCCTGCTGCATCCTCTCTGAGTTAATGAGTGAAGAGTAATGGTAAAATTTAGCTAACATTGTTCAATCTGAAAACTTCACCACACACCCTGATCTTTCAAAAAGCAGTTTTATGGTCGTGTCCTGCAGCTGGTAGAATAAATGCTCAGTGTTTAAACCACCCATCGGAATGGGGCATGCAGMATCCCTGCCTGGGTAAGGACCAGCAGCGCACCTTCCTAATGTTTGCGAAGCTCCAAGGATGATCTGGCGGTTTGCTGGAGCAGAGGCAGGAGGGGAGCAGTCATGGACTGGAAGGCTGGAGACACACGGCCTGAGCAGGGCTGTCCCTGCCCACAGCCAGCACCAGCGGGCAGCAGCATCAATAAAGTGCCAGGAGGTGTCCAGTGACCTCAGCTGCGGTGCTGCCGCTCCYGCCTGTTCTGTGCAAAAGGAGCGAGGGAAAACAGCAACAGCACAGCGTTCCCAAAGCGGGCACTCTGCCATMCCGAGCCCTTGACACAGGGACAAGATCAGGGTGAACTCAGGTGACCAAAGACAGAAGATGGAAAACTGCAGCAGGTAAGAAAGGATCCTTCACGAAAAGTTAATCCTTCGAAACAACTGTGGGAGTTCTGCCAATCTCCATAGCRCAAGACAGAGTCAATGAAAGAACAAACAGACACGAAATTAAGACAATCCTTCTGTATTTTATACATTAATTCACACAGAATGGCCAAACCTGCTTCCCATGTGCTGTTCTGGGAAATGCCTATTAGGACAGAAAACTGTATCTTACACAAGAGGTACCTGTGGGTACAAATAGTCTTCAAAAGTTAAATTTCTGGGGTTTTTATGCTACTTAATGGTCTGAAATGTCACATTTTGGGGTTGAAATGCATAAATAATGTTGCTTGGCTTAACTTTAAAAAGAGTGTTTGACATTTGCTGCATATATCTACAAGTTTTTAGGAGCTGTACATCTTGAATGCATAAACCCACTGAGGAGAAACATGGGCCGCACATATTTAAAATGGTGGTTGTCACAAGTCACCAGTGATAGGAATAACAGAGCTTATCAGGTTATTCTTTCTTTTAATAAAACCTGGGATTCTTCTGGAATAATTGATTAGCTTCAGTAGCTAGAAGAACCCAGCTGTTAAAACAGCTGAAGAGGTAACTATTCAGGCAAATTAATAAACYGAAGCATAGAACATTACAG
The DNA here is from genome assembly GCF_030028575.1 of Malurus melanocephalus. Lineage (NCBI taxonomy): Eukaryota > Metazoa > Chordata > Aves > Passeriformes > Maluridae > Malurus > Malurus melanocephalus. Next base: position 664,516 of record NW_026623262.1, read on the forward strand.
AATATGTATTTTTTAAGATGTGGGACACATTTTAAGCTCATTTTCTATTTTCAGGATATTGTAGTAACTTGAAAAGATCCTGTCTACTAAGAACAAAGTCACTTGATTTAAAATTATTTTTATTTTTAGAACAAGGAGGTATCATGAAGTRCACACAATCAAATAGAAACAATTCAGGACCACGAGAGTATTTTGGAAATCAGAACAAATTTCAGCCAGGACAAGAGAACACATTTGAGTGGGTATTAGTGCAGTAAAGAGGTTACTTCTCTTTCAGCAGCACAGATACTCCACTTCTCACTCACCTTTCATTGTGTCTAAAACCCAGCATGAGCTCTTCTCTGTTACTAGCACCTTGCTGACTTCCAAGAGAAACAGGTAGGCTCTGTTTTCTTTTGGATTTGACTTTTAACACAAGATTTGATGGTCCTAATCTTTTCTCAATTATGTAACATCAGAATAACGCCAGGAACAAATACTAGCTGCACCAGGCAGACAACACAAAAGAGAATTTCAAGGGTTCCAAAACATCTGAAGCCCTAATTTCTCTGCTCTACAATACTGTCCCTGCTCSTGCCCCCATGAAAAAAGCAGACACTCTTTAAAACAAAATCAACAATTACGTATTGAAGTCATCTCCCCTCCCTCTTTCTCCTCAGTGCAATTAAAGGCATGATGCCAACTATTCAACAATGAGGCTCGTGGCTCTGGCTGAAACGTGTCTTACTCTCTCAGAAATGAGCAGTGAAGCTCAAAGGTGGTATCTCAAGGGAAATTCTTGGAGCAAGATGTGACCAGTGCTCCCAGAGCCTTACACACCAGGAGGAATTAGCCAGTGGCAAGCTGCCTTTTCAAAGGTCATAGCAAGTGAATTTTTCACCATGACACAAGAGGCCTGGCACACCAAGCCACAGATAACAGCACCACTCCCAGCCTTGACCCCAATAAACCTGTGGCTGAAACCCCCGGCACACGGGCACTCAGAAAAAGCCAGATTGTTTTAAATACACTAAACATACTGAGAGAAAGGATTTCCTCTCTCCGAGGAGGAGGAAGTTCTACACCTCACTTTAAAAGATTTTATTTTTGCCAACACCTTATTTTTCTGTTACYCAAAGTGACTGGCTTTCTTTCACAGTTTACAAATAAAGAGGTATGCAACCTCATTCCAGCAGAATAACTTACCTATCCAACACAGCATGACCTCTTCCTTCACAGCAYTATCTGTGTCACCCTCTGCTGGCCTCAAAACCAGACCTGACAGGACAACACACAACATCAGGTACTACTGCTCCMGCCACATTGATTCATTATTATCAAGGCAAGAGTGAAATACTCTTTCAAAATTATTTGAATGAAAAAGCTTCAGTCTCACAGATAACATGATTTTTTTCACATATATTTCCTCTCKCCAGTAAAAATCATTTATGCTTACTATCATTATTATCATTTTTATTATCCTTACTATCATCTTTCGTGGACATCCATCTACAAATTCATTAACTTTTTTGAGACAAATCACTGGCATCCTAATCTTCTGATTCCCATGAAAGACTCACTTTCAAGATACAATTGCAGCTGCCCCACACTGCCAGTTACTGTATCATACACGTCTTAAAATTCTGTAATCAGCATCCACCAGGTGCCGTATCGCATTCAGCACACCACAGTCAGTCAATACAGACATCCCCAAACACACCAAGGCTGGTTTTGTCAAATGTTTTATTGAGTGTAGACATCTGGAGTACTGTAAAACATGCATTATCTGTAGATTCAAAAAGGAGCAAGCCACATTGTCCTCACTGTCAAACGTGTCAGGCTTGGCATACATGATGGAGATTAATGAAGTATCATGAGAGTAATATGGTTCCCGAAAAGCTTCTACAATTTGGAGTAGGGTCTTAATCGTTTGAAATGCAAAGCTGTTCACATTTAGTGAACTTGCATGTTTGCTGGAGGTGCCATATTTTAATTCAAAACAAACAAGAATAATTTCACTGGGGGGAAGGGAGGTTCCCTAGGTAGAAACTGTAKGCTTTTTGTTTCCAGATATTCCAATTCCAAATAAAAATTCATATGYTTTTTGAAGCAGCACAGTTCATTTCTGAGAGCACAACATCTGATATTCATTTCTTCTTGGGCTGTTGAGGTGTATTAAATTTAAAGAAGATAATATCTCCATCCTCTACTACRTAATTTCTGCCTTGTTGTCTGTACTTTCCGGCAGCCTGTAAGTGAAAGAGACAAAAGGAAAATGGGTTATTTCATTAGATGTTTTATGGTATTTTCAAATGGCAATTATTTAAATACATTTTGGTAAAGAAATGGTAATACTTCAGCTTCAGAGTTTGACAGTCACAATACTCCTCAGTTTGACATCATTTGGTTTGACATACACATAAAATACATATGAAAGTAACTTAGCCTCCACGGATCTGCAGTGCTTAAAATGCACCTGCATTATATAGTGGTAGACCCTGGCAAGATAAAGGACACTGAAAGAGTTCAATTTTTTTTTTCTTTTCTTTTTTTTTTTTTCAATTTGGCTTTCTTTTCCTTCATGTGAAATCCCTGCAGATGGCAAACACTGGCGGCAGGACTGTAAAGCAGCGTTGCTGGAAAGGGCGGTCAGCAACAGTGGATGCCATGGCTGCTCAGCTTCCCAAGTGACACCTCGGGGCTCCCCAGCCCCGGACAGGAAGGTCCTGGCACCACCAACCACAGGGACACCCTGTAAGAGCCACAGCTGTGCCTGACTCGGGCTCTTATCTGCCTGTGCCCACATAATGAAAGGCTGAGGAGCACAAAACACAGTTCTTCTGTCAGAGATTTCCTTTAGAAGAAATCTGCTTCAGAAGGACAGATAGGCTGTGAAACCAGGATACAGGAAAAGGCATATGGACCAAAGACATGAAAAGAAAATGCATTATTAAAATGCTGTACTTGAGGAGAGCAGAAAATAGGCAAGGAATCTATTAAATATCAGTACTTTTCGCATTAGAATTTATTATTATATTTTTCTACTGTTATCTCATCGTAATTAAACCCAGCATTATAGAGGCTGTGGCATTAGGCCTGACAGGCTGGGCGGGAGGTGGTCTGCGGAAGCATTTATCTTGAAAAGTGTCTACAATATGGAAAAGTTGAGAGCTTCTGCTTTAGTTCAATACCCATTCCTGTTTTGAAGTTTTCTCTTGCGGGAGAAAGTGCTTCCATGCAAGACCTCACTGTGCCATTATTCTCAATGACACTATCACAGTGGTGGCATGCTAAGATCGCATTACAGGAAAGCTGTTAACTAATGACCTTAGTTGCTGTAGAACAGATCAGATTAATGGTACACAGTTAACTTAGACACCTTTCTTTCACAAAACCTGCTCTGTAAAGCAACGCGTTTCCCCATATTGCTGCCTAGAAATTTAGAGCCTGGACAACCTTGTTGCTGTCATTCCTTATTTAAATGTTGTTCCAGCGATGCTACCCTATAGAAAACTGCAGCTAAGATAGCACCGACAATAAATGTATACTGAAATAGTAATTGACCTCACCCCATATGACACTACTGACGCATAAGAAATAGTACTTTGCAAATGTTTTCCTATTTCTTTCCCCTGGCAATCTGTTTAGACTGTAAAAMGTTTCCTTTTACGTTCTTTCCTTTGAAGATCCTAATACCGCTTAAAGTCAAGAGTAATTAGACTAATTGATGGCATAAACACTAATAAAACAGTGCTGTAAAAATCATCAGAAAGCATAAGGTGCAGACACAGGTACAGAAACATTTTACAGCTGAATACATTTATTACTCACAAATATTTGTAGAAAACACTGTCCTCCATAAAGTAGCACAACTAATTTTTTTAGCAAACTTGTGCACATTATCAATGTGGCATAGATTTCTTTAATTAAATACATTTTGATRCACTAATGCAAGTTTATGTATTTTTGTTACCAGTTTACAGTTAATTAAAAGTGACAGTGTTCCTTTAAATTCTCTAGAGACCATTTAATCCATTTCCATTGCTATCAGAAACACTGGTTGAAAAAATCAATACCCATTTGTGAATCTTGAGTATGTATTAAACAAGACACGTCTAACCAGTTCATTTGCACTTGAAAGCAGCCATCTGTAGAAGCCAGCTTTGCCTAAGCAGATATGATTGCTAATAATGTGATATCCCTGTAGACTACAAAGCCCACACAGAGCTATTCAGTGTATAGTTCACAGCACTGGCATTAAATTAGTTATGCTGTACTGGTGTTAAACACACACAAAATCAAACTTAAAAATCGATCAACTTGATAACATACAAAGCAAGCAACTCCCATTACCACTGTTATTTGACTCCTAAAAGYGCCTAAATTTAATTTTGAAATTTGCCAGCAATATAAAAGTAATTAGTATTGTCGATGGCATGAAACGTTGTATTAAATGCAAATTAATAAAGACCAGAGGAATATGACACTTTATTCTAAGAACAAGGTTTTTTCCTAACCTTTATTTTAAAACTGAGTAACCAATGTAAATCTGCTGGTTTTACAGATACTTAACAATAAAAATTTATTCATTAAATATAATTTGAGCATGGAAGCTTGATTTTTAGAATCGCACATGGTGAAAAGCAAATACAAATACACAAGCAAAATACTGATTAATTTAATAGGTGTTAACTGATGTAGCCTCTCAGGGAAAATACTCATATTTGAGCATCAAAAACTGATGCTAGCAAAATTTGAATCTGTTACGTAAAGTGGTTTCTGACTGCAGAATATTAGATTTATTTATAGCCGTGGTTTCCCTTTACAACTACAACTCTACTTCCCTTTTCATAAAGCAGTTCACATGCCGCAACGAACCAATTATACGGGATTTTTTTCCCTCACTTCCTGGGGTTCAAACAAACCTATTAAAGTCCCGCTGCTCAGTATGATCTTCCTTAGTGATACCACTGAGAATAGGCTGAATTTGAAATCATAGTTTTGCATACCTTTCAAGCTATCAAACAGCAAACAATAAAGCTGAACCATTTAAATTCTTTAACACATTATTGTGTGTAGGAACCTTCAAATACCGAGCTTGAGTAAATCAAACTAATGTGCTTTGTAATTGCAATTTTATAAAATACRAATCTTAAGAAAACGTCAAAAATGCCAAACGAGAAATCAAATGTATAKGAAATAAAGGTAAGTTTCTCTCCTTAAAGAAGGTGGAAATAATGCATTAGCAACACAGAGAAGAACAGCTTTCCTTATGACATTTTTGCCACGTACAAGTTCATTTCACACTTAATAACCTCAAATCAGATATAATTTGTCAGCTCTAAAAGGGCACAACTTTGGGCACCCGAGCAGTCTCTGCCCTCTAGTGTTGAGAAAGCAGATAAAACTCTTCTCAATACAAGTGTCACCACAAAGAAGCAGAGCTCATGAAAAAAAGTTTTCCATTAATATCCTCACTGTCTATTCAGCACATAGTAGCCACCCTGAACGATCAAAGTAAGGCATGGCATTTTTGAGTAAGAYATSAAAGGGCAATTGAATAAAATACTGAAACAGTAAATTTTAAGATCCTAATTATGCTTATCAGAGCCTAGAAGTGGAACCCACTAATCCTGAAAAGAAGGTACAATTTTATCATATACTTTCTTAACCACTTGCATCTGTCATTTTTAATAACTTTATTCCAAACTCAAAATAAGATAACACATTTTTAGAAAAAACAGATTTTCGTTTCTCATTTCCTTTCAGAAGTGACTAAAAAAACCACTCTCATATTAAAAATCTGATTTTTAAAAACAAGTTAGTTYTACAGCTGATTAAATTCTGAATACTAATATGCAAACAGAGAKAAAAACACCCCAACAAATGAGCATAACCTTAGGTCTTCGTGCTGTCATGTAGTCCATGCACTGTTATATCCTGGATACTGAAATAGTTGCATTCCTGTCCAAGTTGGTGAAAACATGAAAATGGATTTTGGTCTATTGCTAGAGGTGACTAAAGATTCACTTATCATTAAGAACTTCTTTCCAGTGAAAAATCAGACTTAAAATGGAAATATGGCACATATGGAAGAAGAAAAAAAAGATGGGGAGCTCACCTTRACAGCAGCCTCTGAACCTCCTTCTTTAAAATCTTCGTATTTCATTACTTCAGCCATAATGAATCCCTTTTCAAAATCTGTGTGAATCTTTCCTGCTGCCTGAGGAGCCTTCGTCCCTTTCTGTCAAAGGAAAGACCAGAAGAAAATTAATTGCATTTAAGAAGATTGATTGCAGGAAAGAGGTCTCTCCTGTTTTATATGCTTTCAGGTTCTGCTGAAACTTTGTTTCCTATCAGCTAAAATGTCACACATCCAGCTGGGCGATCCTCAATATTGGGACACAGACAGTGCCTTCGTCACAGATAAACCAACCGACATTAAAGAACAGCAGCTTTGTTTTTCCTAATAGGTATCAACGCCAGTATTGATTTCAGAAGCTATGACTGTGTTTTGTTGTGAGATTCACTTCGACCCCTAGCTTTCTACACAGAAAGTGAGGAAGATAAAKATTTTAAAATAACTTTTAAATCTGAATTACTCAAGACTTTCAYTTACATCCAAATAATTTCAATTAAATAACATTCTTGGCAAACCACGTTTGAAATAAGAAATGATGTATGGATGCCAGGCTGTACACATTAGCTTATTTTTATTTCAGAATAAATTCAGTAAGTTTGATATAGAACAAATTGAGTATTCTTACCAAAAGAAGAACAATTCAATCACTAAAAAATAAAAAATTACAGACAATATGATAATTTAAGTTTATGCAATAGAGGAGAATGCATTATGACTGCACGCTTTAAACTGAAAGGACATACATTCTGTGCACATACAACCATGGAGAGAAATTTGAGCAATAATGGTGACCTAAAGGCTGCTTAATAAAGCATGTTAAAGTGCTAAGGAGTCTGACACTGTAAAGCACAGTTTTTACAATAAAAGATGTATTGGGTTAATATGGCTACTCACTGATGCTTACCTGACTAAATATCTTTGCACATTAAATCAAAGATACTCACAATCAGTCTTAAGATAAACCAGCTTTCAAATTCTCTAATAAAGAGCAAGCACATCTCCTACTGAAAACAGTGGAATTTCACAATGTGCTTTTAAAAACCATGACAAGAATCAGAACAACAAAACTCCTGCTTTCATATTTTTTCGGTCCCTATTTCAGGGACTTTAGCAAGCAGTTATTATGTAAACAGATGAGAGGAAAAGCTAAAAAAAACCCACACAAGCTTATAAGAAAATAAGTTTAATGTGCTTACATACACAAACATCTGTAGCAGTACTATTAAAAATATAAATTTACAGGAAATTATGTTGATTAATGAAAACAAATTAATTCCAGTGAATGAAATTAAATACAGCACTGAAACTCATTGCACAGCCCTAAATACACTGATGCAAAAAATAAAAGCTCAAAGACTGAGCTGCACCTCCAAAAGTTGACATTGTTGTAATTTTTAAGGTAAGAGTTTGCAACCATACACATTCCAAAATACTTTTCAATACTGATCTTTGTATTATAACATATTTACATTCAAAGGCAAACCACTACAGCGCAGCTCTTACTGTCCCCTGGGAATAAATTAGTTGATCTCTATGGCTATAATCATTCTACATCAATATTTAAAACACATAGTATCATTTGAAGCATTACGTAAGTTCCCAAATAAACATATAAAAACTACCAAAATAAACTAGTCTAAATACTAAAGTCAGTAAAAGACCTGAATTACTGCACACTGATTTTAGGATTTTGAGCCCAACTGTGTATCCATGAGGAATATAATGACGTTATATTGCTTTTATTGCTGAAAATGTAATCCCAGCAAAGCACAGGAGGAATGAACCATCCGCAACCCAAACAAACTTAGTGAATACAAAATGAAAAGCAACATCAATTTCACTGCAGACAAACCCAGTCACACAGATTAAGCAAGCACAATACTGGTACGTCTTATCTCTGACCACAGGAGGAGGGTAGACAGATTCTACAGGATGAAGAAATTCAGACTATGTAATAGGCAGAATCAATTGTTACCTGCCTCAATCAATGCAGCTCCACTTTCACTGTTCAGCAGCTCACAAATAATTAAAGTTATCCTGGACAAAAACCTCATCTGTAATGACTAGCTAACCGCCACCATGACAAACTTCAAAGTCAGTGATATCAATCTGAATTCAATAGTGTGGAACTGGATATAGCTGATGAATAAGTATGAATCTTACCCTGATGGTCCATGCACGCACTTCATCTGGGCCTGCAGTGAAAAAGTATTCTAGTTGGAGTGCTGCATATCCAGCCTTAATGATCTTTGCTAAAGCACTGAAAAAAAAAAGGGAAGGAATCCAATTCACTCAGCATATACACATAAAACAGCTAAATGCGCCAAGTAATCAATTTATGTAGAAAGACATGACRTATTTTGAAGATACCAGGTCTACTTTTAATCACAGCAATAATTGCAGTAGCCCTTTACATTGAACTCTCTTCAGAAGAACTACTTTTTACTGCAGAATCATAAAGATAGTATTTTGATTTGTTTATTTGGCAGGCTACAGAAACATGAGATAAATATAAATCACCCTATCAGGCAGCACTCTTGGTCTCATGCAATTTTCAGGACTCCAGGTCATGAAAGCCTATCTGTTTGACTGAAATTCAATATTGAAACAATTTATTACAGTTCTTCAGAAAATTATGGCAAAATTTTCTCCACTGTCCTTATTACCCGGGGATGACGAAACAGTTTTGGTGATCGTTCCTTCTCAAAAATATACATAACTAATACCTATGTTATAATTAAAACACTGTACAGAGATGACAGATGACAGTTAAAAACTTAATTTAAAATAAATCTTTTCACTCTGTCTCATGGTAAAGAAAGGAGAAGATTCTCTCTTTATAATGGTAATTACTCTGTCATTTATTATTCTATCAGCGCAAGCAATTAAATTACTGCAAGGAAATAGTTGATAATAAAGTGTAGAGAAAATGAATGCTAATTAACCTTTGTGTCATGTTCTCTTCCAGATACTTCTGTTTCTCCTCAGCACTCATATCTTGCAACTTGAGTTCCAAGGCCCCACTAAAAGGAATGACCAAAGCACCCGGGTCGTGCTTGTCCACCCACTCTTTAATTTTTATCAACCTGTAGACAACAAAGGGCACAACATTATCTTGTAGTGCATGCATGGCTGTACCACATTCATTATTATCAAGTAGCACATACATATTCATAAGAATTGCATGGATTTATGATGCCATCTTTTTGTGTATTGCTTTCCAAGGTCAAGGCATTAACAGGCAGCAATTGCCTCAGGTGTACTCCATTTACATTTCACTGTTTTTTTGGTTTTTGTTTGGCATTTAATCAATCAGAAATAGGCATAATTTGGGACAATAACTAGGTGTTTGGCAGAGGTTAAATTCTTACTATCTAAAAAGTGAATAAAACTTCCTGAGAGAAAAATATATTTCCAAGAACATATTTATTAAATGCAATAAAACTGAGGGCCTTCACTTTTTCTGGACCTTTTTTTTAATTAAAAAAAAAAGGCATCTCAGTAACTAAGGCTTTTGATATTAGCAGATAGAAAAGAACACCATACATTATAAACTCCTACATAGCAGGCTGCACCTTTTTTTTCTGGCTGTTGATCTTGGAGTATGCCATAGCTGACCAATACAGGCCCATGTTTCTACTGGCTTTTTCCCATGTTTCTACTACTGTCCCAGGACAAAGCTTCTGGATACTATACTATGATTATTTTTTAATAAAGAAAAAAATTTTCTATTCCTCTAAATCTTCCGTAACTGGCAGCATCCACAACAGTTTGCTGTTCATCATTTTTAAAAAGTTGAATACAACAACAAATTTAGAGCTACAAACTTATGGTGTTAGTTTTTGAATGTTAATTATCCTATTAAAGTTAACAAAATKGTCAGCCACCTGGCAGCCARGAGAGCCAAGTGTGTCCTGGGGTGCATCAGGGCCAGCATTGCCAGCTGGGCAAGGGACGTGATTGTCATACTCTGCTCTGCACTGGGGCGGCCTCACCTCAAGAACTGTGTGCACTTTTGGGCRCCACAATATGAGAAAGATATAAAAGCCCTTAGAGAGTGTCCAAAGGAGGGCAACAGAGGTGGTTCAGGGCCTTGAGGGGAAGCTGTATGAGGAGGAGCGGCTGAGGGCACTTTGTCCAGCCTGGAGGAGACTGAGGGGAGACCTCAGTGCAGTTACAACTTCCTTGTGAGGGGATGAGGAAGGGCAGCACTGATCTCTGTCTGTGGTGACAGTGACAGGGACCAAGGGAATGGCCTGAATTGTGTCAGGGAAGGTTTAGGCTGGGTGTTAGAAAAGATTTCTTCACCCAGTGGGCAAAACTCTCAGGCACATGGTGTGACTCATGGGGAAGTTTTGTGCAGGGTCAGGAGCTGAGCTCGATGATTCTTGTGGGTACCTTCCAACAYAGAATATTCTGTAATTCTGTGTAAACTTTACAGCAAAAGCTGGYGTTTAAAAAAATCTTTTAACACAAGCTTCATATTTCTGAATGCAAGTATTTACTGTAAGTGTAAGGGAGACATTCATAAATTACCTGCAAGGAKTTCACTATTGTTAACAGGACACTATTTCTGAACAGGTATGAATAGTAAGAATGACAACTCTATATTCAGCAAACACAGGAGCCATGGGAATACTTCCTGTACATGAATAATCAAATTACAACACACAGTACTTTGGGTGCCAGAGATGTTTCAGACCTGAAGCACCCACCATACAGCACAGGGCTTTATGCCTGTTGAGTTCTTTTTCTTAGTCCTGTTAATCTGCAAGATTTAGACTAGGGTTTTAACTGCTATTATACTAAAGTGCTTTGAAACTGTGGCCTGCAAACCTTTAAATAATCAATGCAAATGTCACTTCAGAAAAAAATGAACTGAACCACAAGTTCATCAACACACATTTGTCAAAGAAAATAGCAGGGGATCAGAGCTATTATGAGATTAAGTGCATGGCCGACTGAGTAGGGGTTTAGATGGGACAAAGAATACAGAAGTTCACTCAACAGTTTTTACACGTTTGTTATACAAGGCTGGTCTTCTATCATTTACTTATGTAAATACCCCGTCAGTGTTTTTCAATCCTCATTATACTAATCTTTTTTTGCCTCCAGACAGTGAAAACATAGTCTGGTATCCAGGACTGATACTGAACYGCTATTGCCTTCAGAAACATCTGAACTGAAAATCACAATTAAGGTGTGTTTTTCAATGCCACACGTGACATTTAACAGCACTTCTAAAACYGACATTTGTAGATAACTGATTTATTTTGGCTAACAAATTGGGTATCAAAGTTGAGAGCTTATAAATGCCAACTTTTACAGAAAATGTATCTCAAAATGAATCTACAATTCGTAAGTTTACTTCAACATCTGTGCATACATAGATTTTCTTTAAGTAATTRTCTAACATTGGTCTCTGATTAAATAATATGCCAAGTGAAGATGGAATGAAACATGCAAACTTGAAAAAGTGAAATGAGCATGAAAGTAATGTCAAAAATTGGATTCAAATTCTGTTTGGTAAATATGGTCATTGTAACTAATAAACTAAGAACTATTGTGGAACAACAAGATAAGAAATAATTACTTTGGCTAAAACACCAATTCAGAATAATAATAGTCTTAGACTGTCATTTTAACAGCTTTTCTATTAAGTCCTTAGAGGGATTATTTGCATTCCTCAGGTATTCTATTGTACGATTCAGATGAATAAAGACTTACAAATCATTCCTCTACCGCCAGTGTGAGACTTTGATCCAGTGAATACACCATTGTACCTTAACTATAATTGGCAAAAAACCTGACAGTGTAGAGCATCACAAGCTTAATAACAAAGGAGAATATCTCAAAGTGTTGACAGACGATCTTCATAATGCAGGAGCAGAGCTGGGACATTTTAGCAATAAATGAGCACTGAGGTCTAAAGGTCTCTGAAGTGACTGACATCAGACCTGCTATAGGCTCACTAAAAGAATAAGGTACTGCATCCTACTCTGTACAGGCAGTCAGGTTCTCTGCCCGAGTCTTTTACTTTTGTGACTTTCAATGTCACAGGAATTACTAAAAAGTATCAAGGAATTCCCCTATATGTGATCAAAATAGAGAAAATAAACAAAAAAGTAAACACTCAAATATAAATACTGATATATTTCAAAATTACATTTCCCCCAAAGAAGAATGCTTAACAATCAATAAAATAATAGTGCAAGTTTGCATTCCTGTTAGGTATAACCAAGTGTGCCAAACAGAACAAAATGGTCTTAACAAATGGTATTAATGTCAATGTCTGTTTTATTTGAGCACATAATTTTTCCAAAGGAAATTATGTATGTCTGTAAAAGGACAGCATTAGTGCACTCATTTYGGGCCTTTGTTAAGATAAGCAAATCCTGGAGTATCTCTGTTATTTTATGCTATACTTGAAAATGAACAATAAAGAGTATTGGATTTTACACTTAAAGACTTCTGACACTTAAAAACCCCACTACACACTAAAATGTAACAAAATGAATAGTAAAAAAACACCAAAAACTAGAACTGGCAGCACCAGTCATCATATTAACAGCTGAAACTACTTTAAGAAACAAGAAACTGCTTAAGATGAAAACCTATCTCAACAAAGTAAACCAAAACCTAAGTGAAAACAGTGTAACAGTGCGGGATTTCTTCRACATCCAACAGCCTTTCCTGACTGAGATAGCTTGGTTCCTCCCTCCCATCCGCAGAGGAGTGTGCCAACAGCAGCTACAGAGGGCTCCTGAATTGAAATCTGATTGATGCCACAAAACAGACAAAATATCTTTTCTGGAAAAAAATAAGAGACCCAAGAGACAGCAAGACATTGATTCATTCTGTGACGGCAAGCAGAAAAGCATAGGATGACTGTGTAAAAGTCTGACACCAACACAAGAACAAAACCAAGGCAAGTGCAAAACCAGCTCTCATCAACTTGCAAGTGAAGGCAGCACTCAAAATTCTGATCAGGGAAAACAGTGAAGAGGAATTTAGATGCTCATTTCCACTTAAAAGTGCTGCTGCTCTTTGATAAGGATGTAAGGAATATCAGCAGTGTATCAGCATATCTAGTAAACCATAGGTGCCAGTGGCTTCAGGTGCAGACAGACCAGGACAACTACCGGAGTTACCTCCTGATCCTAAATCATGACACAGATCTTGGAGAAAGGCTTGAAAATGAGGGCACTCATTTGGCTGAGAAGGCCAATAAGCAAAGAGCACCAGAAAGGGGAGTTGTGCAGAAGCGGGTGCCTTCACTTTAAAATGGTGAGGCTTACTGAGGCAGAAGAAACCAAAACCTGCAGCCAACCAAAATAAAAGGGTATAAGAGTTGCAGAATGAACATTACCTACAAATCAATATTTGAGAGAGTTTCACATGAGAGATCCAGCTGGGAACAGAGACAGAGTTCAGATGGAAATCTGAAGTAGTGATGGAAGAGAGAAGCTGCAGAAAAAGCTTAAGCTCAGTGGACACCTGCAAGACAAGATGATCTGAAAACCTGACCCCTGAGAAGAAAGGTGATTTGTGAAAGTAAGCTTTTGTACAAGCAAGACCAAAAAAACCCAAAAAARCCATCTAACTCATGGAAGAGAAACAACTATTTTTCTGTTCTAYATCTGAACTGTGAGTAGAAAATGGCAGACAAAAGAGTATGGCAGAGACAAAGAAAACAGCAGGCAGCCCAAGAAGGAAATAAACAAATGTAGAAAAGATAAAACTAAATTATCAAAAATATTCAAAAGACTGAAAAAAAGATTCACGGTTATGAGGAATGAGAAGTAGAGAACTTAGAAATTCCAACAGACTCTTCCCTGTTGGCAGATTGGAGCAATCCTGATTTTTAAAACCTTCTAAACTCAATCTATTCAGTGCTTGCTCCCTATTGTTGAAAAGTTTTCCCTTTGTGTAGCCTAAGCCACCTTTATTTTCATTAAACTGAGCCTATAGGCTATGGACTGGGAAAATAAACCTCCTATTTATATCTCAAAAATTTAAGGTAGTTTTCATTTTGAGGATGTCCTTGTAAGCCCCATTATTACCTCTAACTTTGAACCTTTATTTTGGACTCTCTTCAATTGGTCTAAAAGTTTCTGAAAGCACACAGTACTTGATACACTTCTCAGTTTTCTTCATTAACAATGTCTTATAAATATTAAAAATAGCTAGAGGATTTTAACTCATTTATCAGGTGATTCTCCTGTTTATTAAACCCAGTCTAGCATCTGCCTTTTTGTGACAGCACTGCAATGTTATCTGATGCTCAGTTTATGGCTTATTGCATGACCCTGCTTGACTAGCTGTTCTTAATACTATGTTTGCATAGTTGATTATTCCTGTATAAAATCCTTCTCAGGGGTTGAACTGTGGCTGTTTTTTTTCCTAATAATTTCTTCTATTTCTTGAGATGCTCCTAAGTTCTAATTTTGTTCTATGCATACATGGATATCTCCTAGATCGGGGGTCATCTACACATTTAACGAGAGTGCTCACCATCCAGCTCATTAATGGAAATACATAACASTATTCAACCAGTAGCCACTTCTGCAGATCTCATAATGAGCTATTCTTTGTTTGGAAAGTGTACCACTGATAACCATGCTCTGTGTATTACTCTGTGTATCATCTTCCAACCAGTCTTGCACATTCAACTTCCAGAAGTTTCCATCTAGCCAATATTTCCTTATCTTGTTTATGAGAATGCTGTAAAGTACCAAAACATTTAAAGGCTTAATAAAAATCCCAATATAGTATAGTATATATATGCAAGACCATTAAATKTACCACAAACAAAATATTAGACTACTATGACAATTTACACATGCAATGGACTGTCAATACGAATTTGTGAAGACAACTGGGYTGCTTTTAGAGGATTAAAATGTTGAATTGTTCCAACATTTTTCATAAAAGTACAAGAAAATACATTGACTTAAAAATACCTTGTTTCTTCTCTCCTCTTTGGGGATTCCCTTTGTCTTTTAAACCTCACCCATTATCTCCAAATTCTCTAAAATTATGATGAGTTAGGCAACAATTGTTTCTTTTACCTGGTCCCAAAACGGCAAGGACCACAAGTTTTAGCTGATTTGGGAGGATGGGAGAGGAAGATCTAATCTACCAAAGCACCCGTGCTGCATGACACAGTGCCAAGGTGATGTCCTTCCCTTCTGTTCTGTCAGCATGCACAAACTCCATGGGGATCAGGCCCCACTGTTCACAGTGCTGTGCACAGGGGAGGTTAATGCATATATGCATTCCTATAYAGATCAGAAACAGTCACAACTGCAGGAAGCTTTCAGTATATACTGGCTTTGTATGAAACAAAGAAATGGTCTGTATGAAACMAAGAAATGGTCTGTGGCAGGASTGGAGAAGGGGAAGTGGAAAGCACAGGTGGGCTGTATTGAAGCACTGTTCTGTCTTTATTGCTACCTGCCTTCCTCTGAGTATCCCTTTCTTCTTGCATTGCATAAGGAGAAAGGATGACTAAACAGGAAAACATTAAGGAATAAAGAGGTACCCTCTTCCTCACTATGGCAAATTTTTTATGAAGATGACAAAGTTACAGAAGGTTTGGAAATATCTGTTACAGACCTCAGCAACCACATCTTAAATCATCGGTGATACTTATGAATTTATTTTTTAATTCCCTGTTCCCAGCTGGCCAGATAAAACCCTGCAATCCTTCAATTTCAAAAAGCCCTTTCCCAGCCCCCACCTSCAAACACTTTCTAGCAACAGCTCAGAACAAAAGCACTGCCTCCACACACTGGGCTGCTCTCTGGCCAAGAGCCTCCTCTCAGCCCGAGGACAAGAGCTTCAGCAACTCAGCACTGCATTTAYCCTGCACATCCTGAATGCTTTAAGCTCCTCAAGACCTTCCAACAGTCCCGTGTCCAAACCACCTCCAGTATTTAGTCACTGCATCCAGGTGAGCTTCACAAGAGGCTGATGTGGAGAAGCCATCTCACACATTAGATACCACTCCCATCTCCTAACACAGATGGACCTGAGCCTCGAAAGTGGAAGTGGACACTTCCTTAAAATTCTTCACCTTTTGGAAACTTGCCACACATTCTGTGATTCCAGGAACCTYATAACAGAATGGGTATATAAGGTATTTCATTCTACCAGACCCAGATTTCACATTTTTTAACTTTGCTGTAATTCCAACTTACACTGTATAAAAAAAAATCATAGAAGTTCCCGATCAACACTGTCATTTGACATTTATTATAGATGGGTTTATAACTCCTCAAAATTCTCCTTTGAAATGTAAGTAATCCCAGGTTCTCTGCCTCATGTGTGTCAGAGCAAGTTCTTCCAGAGCCTTGATCTCTATCATGGCCATTATCCTAAATCCCCAATAATTGTGCAAAATCATTTGTTAGATGGGGTGACTAGAATTGCACCTACTATTTTAGTTCATGCTGCATCCCAGATTTTAAAGAAACATTTTCATAACCTGATCATGAGCTTCTCATGACCATTCCTTACCTATCCAGATGTTACACTTGCTTTCCTGCTACCAGCTGCACATGGAGCAAGGCCCCTGCCAGCACTCCTTGCAAGCATGCTCAAACTGTTCACCAACAAAAAYAATCCAGTAAAAAGGCAGCTTTCAGAGGAAGACTTCAGTTCATYCATAGGCCCCCACTCCAGTGATTGTCTTTTAAGATGGACCAGTTCATTYTCCCACATACCCTTAGAACTGGCTATGCCAACATAACTGAAGGGTGCTGCAGGAACAGGTGAAGGCTACAAAGAACAGGATATCTGAAGTTAGCCTGTCATCCAAAAATGAACAATGCCATGGAGCCAAGTTCAATCAGGAATTTCGTTGTTTATTATTGAAGAATACTTATAAATGGCAGGACTCCTGAGTAAAAATATCCCATATGAGATCACTTATAAATGGATTCATCCAGGCAGAAAACACTGGTTGACAGGGGAATTGAAAAAAATCAAGGCAATATTCTGAAAATCCCTATCAAAGCAATTTATGCCCTTAAGATACAGTTCTGTTAACAAACTGTCTAACACAATACCGTAGTAGCAGAAGGTTCTCAGCTTACCTGGTCTAGAGAGCTACCCAGAAACACTGGCTGTTTAATGGCATGCTAAAAACATGTAAGGACACAACACTTACAACTTTATACGACGACAGCTTTTGAATGTATTTCATCTAATGACTTAGCTTAACTGACATGAAACTTTTTAGGTTTGTAAGATGTCTGAACTGTGAAAGAAATAATACCAGAGACCATGTTATTACCTGTAAATCAAGTACAGACAGTATTTAATGGACAAAATATTTCTGTAACTAGGAGAAATAAAGCTTGCATAACAGAAAAATAAAGTTCATGGCCTACAACCACTCTGTATTAACAAATACCAAGATGGCTGAAAGACAGAGACAAAGAAGTAAAATAATCTAGGCTGACTTTTTCTGTTGAGATATATATATATACACACACACTTATATATACAGCTCCCAGTAAGAAAAGATTTTTCAGTACATTATACACCTTATATAACCTAACAAAAGATCGGTCAAGGTAACTCTATTTCAAACATTTGTAAGAAGCACCATTCCTGAAGAATAAAGATCTTGAAATCCATTTTTAAAACATTCATTTCTTATGTAATTTTCCAGACTAGTAACATCTCTACCCAAGTTAAGGTCCCCACTAAGGTGATCAAAACCAATTATGGCTTAAATAATAAGGAAAATGGTACTACACTGCCAGGGCAGCACCTGCTGACACGTGAAAAGCTTACAGTCTCCAGTTCTTCTTATTCTGCCAGTTGTAAAAATTAATTCAGTCTTTATTAAAAAGACAAAAAAGAGGTTGCTGTCAGCAAGGATCAAGCACAGTCAAGACTAAACTACTGAGGAACCCACCTAACAACACAGATTACAACAAACTGCATAGTACATTTCCTAGTTATGGGCAGCACATGGACAGTGGACCAGAAAGATGCTTTTGAAGTCACATCTTGTCATTCTTTCTGCTATCATTTATAAATGCATAGTGTAGAAAGGTTATTTTGAAAACTGTAACAAAATAATTTAGCAATTACTCATTCACACATTATTGCAGAAGGAGTGAATCTCAGTCACAAGACTTCCATGCAAAATGATGATGAGTGAGATACTATTACAGATTAGTAGAAAGAGTTCCATAGCTACGGCATGATAATTTTGTCTCTTACAGGATTTCTTTCAGAATACCATATTTTAAAAGTCCTGTACAAAGTAAGACAATTTACCTCAATGCTATTAAAGTCTCAAATGTACAAACCCATAAAAAGTTATAAGCCATTCATAAATAGAGTATTTGACCAAAAAAAACCCTAGAGATGATGCTTTAACAAGAGAAACTTTACATGAAATACACGATGGACGACGTAATTTTAAATGTATTTTATTAGTTATTTTTCTTATTATTTTAAAATTTATTTTATTCTTTAATTCTCTTATTACTATGTGCATGCAAGCAAATACAAAGCCATGCTCCCAGAAAAATAAGATCTGAAAAAAAATCCCATATAATAAAATAAATATATACTAACAGAACTTGAAATAAGACACTATAAAGAATAATTGGTAATGTATTTCTCTAGTGTTAATTAAAAATCCTGTAATGAGTAACAAAAATGCAGAATATCTCATTTTCASTTTCAGCTTTCACTGAAGTCACACAACAATTCAATGAAACCTAAATAAACTGGGTCAGCATATTCCCCCCTAGTTCTCTAACTGAAATATCCTCTCCTGCTCACAAAAGATAGAGGAAAATGCCTTCCTCACTTCCCCAGAACCAGCCTGTGTGATCTTAATTGCAGAGCCTCTCCAGACCAAAGAATTCACATGAATGCTTYCTTCCTCCCGCTATCGGTTGTTAAAATTTATGTAAGTATTAACCAAGAGTCAAATACTACCACAATAAGACTATTTCATTTAAATAATGAACCCCGCTTATTCCCCCTTCCCCCTTGGGCCATTAACAACTACTAACATTTTGTGATCACAAATACTACAAGTCTATGTTTTAAGAAACAATTTTAATGAGTAAAATGAATCACAGAAGCTGGCGACACTGGGCTAAGTTGTGGGKTTTTTTGACCAAAAAAAGATCAAACTTGCTATTAGGCTGGAATATGCTAGTCAGAAAAAGGGAAATTAATGCTGGTATTTATCCAGAGAAACAATATCGCCTAAGTGCTCAATATAAAAACAAAAGTGTTTAGTTGAATGGTTAATATTCAACCTACAGCAACTCAAACAATACAAGGCTTTATTTAAGACCCAATTTAGATACCYAATCTTCCTCTGCTTCCTATACAGTTAATGAAGTAGGAGGCTCTTCTGAGGGCAATTCAGAGGACTTAAATTAGAGCTCCCTTTCTCACTTTCTTCTTCAAGCATCTCCCCTCTCCTCTGTTTTTAGTCTGCTTTAGAAACTAACCCTCACCTTATGCGTGTAAGACACTCACATAAAATTATGTGATGTGCCRTGGTCTTGCCTCCTGCTGATAAACTTCCCCAAAATAATGTCTAATAAATACCACAGCATATACTGCACTGTCATATGAACATGTCCATGTCCAAGTAAAACACTAAACGAGTTCAGGGTTTTCACAGCATGCAGAGATGCCTTGTATGAAATGTACTTCACTAATTTGAAAAGCTGTCACAAAAGATGTTCAATTCTACAGACACAGTCTGTTTACCTGTCTAAACTATGGTGAAATGAAAAAAAATTAACAATGTCTGAATCATCTACTAAAACACGCTTGTCCCTAGGGGAACTAAACTCTGATTTTTTTCAGAAGCCAGAATAAGTATCTGGATCAGTGTCATGCTTCATTTATTTGACAGACTAAAGGATCTGTTAGACAGAAATTTTTAAGGCTGAAAATGGAATGACAAATTAAATTTCTGTCAGAACAATCTTGTTCTGTGAGTGTGCACAAAACATTTTTATTTGCAAGTACAAAACAAAAATTTGATTTATTACAAAACTGTTAGTTTACCTATCTTCCTTTTTGAATCAGTTATGGAATTAGGAAGCATTCAACACCCCCAGCAATTTCCGTAATAAAAAAATCATTTAACTGAAAAGAAGTTCCACCTTGAAGTTACAGSGTTCTGAGACATGCTTTACCCTTACAAACACTAGCACTAACAATAGGATTAGAAAGCCAAACCCAAAAAGCAAGCTACTTCTATTTTTGTGGCCCAGAAACCATTTTTCAACAGCGAGTCAGAACATAAGCCCAAAAACATACTAATTCATGTTCAGTCTCTTCAAAGTAAAGAAAAGGCTCCATGTGTGGTGGCAAACATGATAGTTGTCAACATAAATGAAAATGTTCATGAATAAAAAACAGGCTGTATAAAGAGCTAATTATAATATTACTATCAATTGCTAGCTTCTGCTTGCAAATCTTTCATATCACATAAATGCATTGTTTTTGACATTTCTCTGTAGCTAAACATCACATCACTTCACTTTTTCAAAGTAGTTCAAACATGCATGGGATATACTATAAGGAATGTGATCTGATCTACAGTTACACTGAAAAGAAAGCTATGACATAAATGCACAGTCATTAAAAATGGAAAATATTAATCAACTCCCAGGTAAAACAAAAATCTAGATTTCTAACAGCCTCAATAAAATGACTTCTACTTTGCTTATATTTATTCTTGCTATCCAAAACAGGAGCTGAAAACACRTCATCCAGTTACACGATTGATGACTAAAATAATACATAGAGCCAAAGCACTCCTGACATCGTGAATTATTCAACTTGGACCCAGATCCTTTCTTATCATTAGAAATGCTATTTAYGTGCTTAAAGCAATCACCTGCACTCTTCTAGCACATAGATTTTGAGAAATGTTTTAGTAACCAATGAAAAGCACTGTTCCTATTTTAATKCTCAAATATTTTCTTCTGGTTTAGAAGCAGCATAGAATTTAAGTTTGAAAAAGACCTGCTCAACAGGGAAGAGCTCTAGTAAGTAACAGATGGCAAAAAGCAGACCTAGTCAAAGGATAAATACTAAAAAAATCATACTGGGCAGTTATTSTGGGATGTGATAGTCTATACATTTCTCCACCAAAGAGGCACTTAATCAACATACACAATGCAATTTTAGTCTTAGTTTGGTTGAGCAGTGACACCATCAAAGAAGAAATGATGATAAAAAATAACCTTGGGTAAACACAAGTAATTTGGTTTAAAGGAAAAAATAAAGCATGTCCTGATAAATTTATTCTCTCATGGATATGACATATGATTTTCTATGCAGGAGAAATACACGTATAAAATATTTGATAGTGTGATGTGTGTGAAACTACTCATTYAGCTGGAGAAGAGGGGAAAGTGAATTTGTACAGACTAAGGACTGAGAAATGATAACTGGGTATGATAACAGGAGAACAAATTGGTCTTTCAGGGTACTAAATCAAACTTCGCAAGGATCAAACTTATGACTGATCTTTTTAAATACATTAATGACCTTGACACAAACATTAGTTGCATGCAAATTTTATGCTCAGTACAGGAGCAGGAGACATTTTCCTCAAGCAAAGTCATCATCATCGTCAACTGGAAGTGACATGGGAGGGAGATCACACTGGGTTAGTGTTCTTCAAAGCCACTCTAAGCCACCAAGACAATGCAATAGGAAAAGGGCAAATATCCACAGATCCTACTAGAAATGCTTCTCTTTGCTTAACAGGATACATTACATCTGCATACAAGGTATTCCTGAAAGCATATGGAGTACTGCATGCAGCTGTGGTCAGCTAAATTCAGAACTAAAGTCTAAGATTATCAAAGGGACGGGAACCTCATGTAAATGAC